>NC_037285.2:12898857-13201887 GCF_000002775.5 Populus trichocarpa | reverse complement strand
AGTTGAAAGATGATGAAATAAAAAAATTATAATTTCATAAATTATTTTAAATAAAATAAATAAAAATTAAAAGAATGAGGACCAAATTTGATAGATATAAAATTTCAATTAAGAAAAAGATAAGAGAAAAACAAATAACAATTAAGAGAATGGGGTCCAAAGTTGATATAAAAATCAAATTCTAGAGAATGAAATTGAAAAAACAAAGATTCAAAACAAAATATATAGCAATCAAAAGATTGAGGATCAAATTTGATATAATCAACAAGTAACAAGATGTTTCTGAATTCTTCACAACTTCTGAAATTTGTTTTTCGTCTAAAATAAAAGGAAAACACTTTTTTTTAAAACTAAGGCAAATTTTTCTTTGACATGAAAGTGTTTTCCGTTGATCAACTTTTCTCATGATAAATAAACACATGAAAGTTTGAAAAGTGGTTTTCAGGAAACCACTTTCCATAAAACACACGGAGCTTTAGTGCTAGTTTGGTTTTGTAGTGAAAATGTTTTTTAAAAGTATTTTTCACTTGAAAATACATTAAAAAAATTAAATTTTTTTTATCATCTTTGATATCAACACATTAAAATTATATAACATAAATAAAAAAAACATCAATTCAATATTAATTTAAAATAAAAACACTTTTAAAATCCACACAAACACACAGTTAAAAGTACACTACCAAAAAGGCACTTGCTATCACTGGATAAATTGTCTTTCAATAGGGAACCCTTTCCATAATGCTAGCATGCATTATGGTTAAAAATAGAGAAATTTATTCAGTAAATAGCAGTATTAGGAAAGGAAGTCAATTGCCAGTTTCATTTGAATGCATTATTGCTGCATCAAGGAGGAACGATACGATCGAGTACCATGCGAAGTTGTTGCTCATCTCGTCCTGTAAGTGTGGCCCATCATCAGTGATTCACATAATTGCTACAAAATTTGACTTTCGTGCTGTTATTTAGTGGCATGAAGGGTAAGATACTCTGTTTAGGGACCATTTGCATCTTGACCAACAGTATAGGAATTAGGAGCCCTTATACATTTTACCTTCTTTTTTTCCTTCATTTCTGTGGCGAGGAGCAGCAATGTGATTTTGATGACGTGTTGCCTATAGCTGTTGTCATGCGATGTGATTGAGGGCCTAGTCACACTGTGTTTCTTTTCTTATCAAGCATAGGTAGAGGGCTGCCTAAGACGGCGTTTAGCTCAGCGGTAGTTTTTAAACTCAATAAAACTAATGTTGGGTTATAAATAGCCGCTGTAGTTTGGCTCATGGGACCATTAAAATTAAGGTTTAACAGCAGGTTTTGACGAAATAATTTTTTCATGCTTCTTGTTGCATTTTTGTTCGGTAATGGTATTTAACAAAAAATAGCTATATGGGTGTCACAGTCGAATTTCCTCTAGCCACTTGCAAATATTGAATGCTTGATGTCATCATCATTAACATATTGAGAAAAGAAAAATAGTTGTTTTGTTGAAAATCAATATTACTCGTCCATATCCATAAAAAACACAAGAACTTGAATCTGCGTGAGGTATGGTTAACGGAAAAGAAGAGATAAAAAGAGGCATATAATATCTTGGTGGAGGGGAGGGGAGGGGTGTTAACACAAGGGGGAAAACGCTTGGCTTTTCTCTCCACTGTTCCGGCCACGGTTCCGGCTGGACTGGGTATAGTTTAAAACTAAATGCATTGAACCGGATCTGACCTAGTTAAAAAAATTTATTTTTTTAATTGTGTTTTATTCAAAAAATTAGAAGGAGATCGCTTGATGACGTAGCATTTGCAGAATTTGATCGCAATCCCAAATTTGTTCTTGCCGGGTCTGACCCAGTTAAAAAAATTCAATTTTTATTTTTATTTTTAATTGTGTTTTATTCAAAAAAATAGAAGGAGATCACTTGATGATGTAGCATTTGCGGAATTTGATCGCAATTCTAATTTTGTTCTTGCCGGGTCCGATCTAGTTAAAAAAATTCAATTTTTATTTTTATTTTTAATTGTGTTTTATTCGAAAAATTACAAGGAGATCGCTTGATGATGTAGTATTTGCAGAATTTGATCGAACAATAAAAAATATTTGATATCAATATTATTTATTTCATATAATATCTTGGTGGAGGGGTGTTAACACAAGGGGGAAAACGCTTGGCTTTTCTCTCCACTGTTCCGGCTAGACTGGGTACAATCTAAAACTAAATGCATTGAACCGGATCCGACCTAGTTAAAAAAATTTATTTTTTTAATTGTGTTTTATTCAAAAAATTAGAAGGAGATCGCTTGATGACATAACATTTGCAGAATTTGATCGCAATCCCAATTTTGTTCTTGCCGGGTCTGACCCAGTTAAAAAAATTTAATTTTTATTTTTATTTTTAATTGTGTTTTATTCAAAAAATTAGAAGGAGATCACTTGATGATGTAGCATTTGCGGAATTTGATCGCAATTCTAATTTTGTTCTTGCCGGGTCCGATCTAGTTAAAAAAATTCAATTTTTATTTTTATTTTTAATTGTGTTTTATTCGAAAAATTACAAGGAGATCGCTTGATGATGTAGTATTTGCAGAATTTGATCGAACAATAAAAAATATTTGATATCAATATTATTTATTTCATATAATATCTTGGTGGAGGGGTGTTAACACAAGGGGGAAAACGCTTGGCTTTTCTCTCCACTGTTCCGGCTAGACTGGGTACAATCTAAAACTAAATGCATTGAACCGGATCCGACCTAGTTAAAAAAATTTATTTTTTTAATTGTGTTTTATTCAAAAAATTAGAAGGAGATCGCTTGATGACATAACATTTGCAGAATTTGATCGCAATCCCAATTTTGTTCTTGCCGGGTCTGACCCAATTAAAAAATTCAATTTTTATTTTTATTTTTAATTGTGTTTTATTCAAAAAATTAGAAGGAGATCACTTGATGATGTAGCATTTGCGGAATTTGATCGCAATCCTAATTTTGTTATTGCCGGGTCCGATCTAGTTAAAAAAAATTCAATTTTTATTTTTATTTTTAATTGTGTTTTATTCGAAAAATTACAAGGAGATCGCTTGATGATGAAGTATTTGCAGAATTTGATCGAACAATAAAAAATATTTGATATCAATATTATTTATTTCATGATGTAATAGCAGTAGTTAAATCTACAATATTTAAATTAAAAACTATCAATATTAATATATATTTTTTAATTATTTTATAACCTCAATTTGAAAAGCATTCTTTTAAACAAATACATTAAACTATTTTTTGTTCAACCTCAATTTTAACTATAATTTTAATTAAATATATATTTTTCTAAATCAATCTTAATTAAAAATATCGTTTATAAAACAATTTTTTACAAACTAAAATCATAACGGATACTAAAATATCATAATAGACTCTGAAGAAGAATTTGACCAGATTGGAAAGAGAAACAATAAATTGTGATGTCACGCATGAATCGATGCAACAACACTATTACGTCAGTGTAATGCAAACAGAATACCTTCAATGCTATATAAGAATGTGTCTGGAAAATTGTAACAATATGACGCAGCCACAGGAAGCACCCAAAGAGTTCATAACAGAGAACAAAAGATGCAGCAGAGTTTCAAAGTCCTGAAGAGTGCTTTAAACAAGACTACTCCGTATTCCTTTCTTAGAAGGACCCTTTCCTCTTCACTCAACAATGCTACAAATAGCTGTGAATATCTTGAAAATTCGGTGACTTTTCAAGAATCGCACCCGTATTGATGTATAGACGTACGCGTTTTAATCAGGTGACTTCTCCTTGTTCTTTCAGGTGCTGGTTGAGAAAGGAACAAACTCAAGAGTTTTAATCCTTAATAGACCCCATGTCCTGAATGCTCTTACCACTCCAATGGTATGATTATGCAGTCATTTTCATTCAACACTCCTGCAATTCTTGTTTATTCATGATCCTATAAATTCTATCGTCTTTATTGGGTTCATAAACATGTAGTTCCCCCCCAATTCTATACGTTTTGGGCAAGTGTATTCTTGCAACTAGCTGATGCTCCCTTGAGAAAATGGCTACATTTGGGTTTTTGATGCTATAAATTATCAGGGACATCGGCTTGCTAAACTGTACGAGTCCTGGGCAAACGATCCCGTCGTTGATTTTATTGTGCTGAAGGTAAGCATTTGTTTTTCAGTTTTGGTTTTACGAAACTGTGTATTCTGCTTCACCGCAACCCCTCAGCCCCTCAACCACAGCGTTTTGAGCTTCCTGTAGGGAAATGGCAGAGCATTTTGTGCTGGTGGAGATGTTGTTAGACTATATCGGTTAATCAATGAAGGTGAATAACGGTTTGGCGATTTTGTTTTAGCAAACTTCAAATACATTGCCAGATTATTAGAGTATTATCAATTTTGCATCGAAGCTATTTTTATATTAATTTTATCATCAAACTATTTTGATTTCTCGATTAAAAATCTGTGTTAGAACTCTAAACAAAGAATGTTAAATCTCCTGTAAAATGATGCTGTTTTAAAAATAAATAAAAAGAGAGTATATTTTAGATGAAAATGTAAATTAAAAGTTTTAAAAATGGATGGAAGTTTTTAATGGAGAACTTTTAAAAAATATGATAGTACAATTGATTAAAAAAATTAATTTGGATATAAAATCAAGACTATTTTTAAGTTAATGAACACGCTTATAAGAGTATTTGAAAATGTGGTAATGGTTGGTTTTCAAAGTAATTTTTACTTGAAAATATATTAAAATAATATTTTTTATTATTTTTAAAAAATTATTTTTAACATCAACACATTAAAATGATATGAAAATATCAAAAAAAAATTAATTTAAAAAAAAATAAAAAAAATTAATTTAATTTTTTTTACTAGCTACCACCATCCACCTATTTTCTTTTCCTGATCAATACTGATTATGAACGTATAGCGAGCTCATCAACTAAGTTATGACCATGGATTATTCTCTTGGATAAGTAATCCAAAGACAAAAGTAGTTGCCTCTTCCAAGACTTTCATACCTCTCCATTTTTCAGAGTCATAATTGGCACCTGCTGCTAACTGATGGCCATCTTTCCGTTATTTGTTTTGCTGCTATCTACAGGGAAAATTGAAGAATGTAAAGACTGTTTCAGGACATTTTACAGCTTCGTGTTCCTTTTAAGCACATATTTGAAACCGCATGTGAGTCTTCTCCTAGATTTCTTCTATGATCATTACACTCTGTTTTTTTCAAAGCATGGCAACAGGTTCGAGTTCCGGGCTCTTAAGCCAACGCAATACTAAAATATGTTTCGCCCTTTCCGGCCAATACCTGTGGAGAACTTGTCCCCAAACCGGAACCCAGAAATTTAGCCTGCACATACCTCGTTAAAAAATGGTTTTTCACTTGATGTTCATTGTAAGTCTTTTTTGGGTCACTGTATATTCTTACAGACACATTCTAGTCCTCCAGTTATTTTTTTAATTAAACCACGATGTGTTAAAATATATATTTTTCATTGTTACTAGTTTCAATGGGTTTTCAATGGCTATTTAATTAACCTAAAAAGAGGGTACTTAATGAGTCTGGGAAGGGTTAAAATATACCCATACACACCAACATAAAATCTCAACATGTTAAAATATATATTTTGGGATTTGATTCTGTAAAGTCTCAATAACCTAGACAGGTGTTAAATGACTGATTCATTAATAATGGAACAAGAACAAGAACAAGAACAAGAATGGATATGTTGGGAATAACATTATCCATTATTCTTAAACAATAACATCATCTTAGGTTAGTTTATCATAATTTTAAAAAAGTTTAAAAATATTACTTTATAAAAAATTAAAATAGTACGCCGGTTCACCACTCCAAACAAGCTCGGCCCTATCACTCACATGGGCTACCCGTTCCGATATAGCACGCTGAAAAAGTTTAGCCTCCTAAAACGAAATAAAGAAAAAAGACGTTAAAAATCTATACAGCAGGCAGTTTTTGTCCCCATCGCTCATACTCTTGTTCTTCTTTAGTCACTACAAAACCAGCCAATGCAGTAGTGTTATCCCCAGTTTAGTAATTTCAACAGGTAGTGAGTGCTAATTAGCTTAATCAACAAAGTCACTTAGTACTAGTAGGGCTTTGGTCCAATGATGATGAGCTTTTTACATTTGTTTGCAAGAAGGTCCTCGGTTCAAGCTCTCCCTTTATAGAGTTTGAGTTCGAAAATGTCTCATTCTAAAAGGGTATCTGATTAATATGGGTGGGAAGCTAGGGGGAGTAAGTTTTACTAATTAATATTTTCTTTCATCGAGGAAAGTGGAACCATGAAGTAATAAATGGCACAAACTTGGATCGTCTAGAAAAACTTGGAGGAGAAAGATAGGTCCATAACTATTAACTCGCTCTCCATTGGCAATGGATGGATTTGGCTTGAAAAACAACCATTAATTTCTTTCTTTTCTGCTATTTATCATGTGGAAGGCGTGGCTTGTTAATAAGAGAATGCCAGTATGGAGATAGTAGGAAATGGAGAGGCAGAGATGAGAGAAGGCTGGAGGGGTTCTAGTTCCAGAAGTCATGTTGCAGAAATTCAGCATGACATGTCTGCGGTTTTGGTCGTTTTGGGTTTGACAACTGAATCTTTCCTCTGCTCAAAATGGGTGTCTATGTATGTAGGTTGCTATATTGGATGGCATTACAATGGGTGGAGGAGCTGGGATTTCAGTCCATGGGTCATTTCGTATTGCTACTGATAAAACTGTAACGTCTCAGTAAATCTTCTATAATATTTATCGTCTTTCACTTTCCTCTTATCCTGTTTATTCCTTTCTTGGTTTGTCTGAGGATATGTATAGTTTCTATAGTTTTGAACTTGACAATTTCTTGCTATGCATATGGTGTGATCTAATCAAATTACTTTTTTTCTTTTTTCCACTCTAATGTAAAGAATGGCATGCGCATAATTTGAGTTTCATTTGAAAGCCAGAAACTTCAGGGTGTCATAGTTTATATTCTTCAGAACTTCAGTTCATTTCATAAGATTTTAGTTCTCAAATCTGAGTAAAATTCCCCCCAAGTTGATATCACATTCTCAGCAAAAACTGCAGGTTTTTGCCACTCCTGAAGTTCTTATTGGCCTCCATCCTGATGCTGGCGCTTCCTATTATCTTTCACGCCTACCTGGATGCTTAGGCAAGTTCTCTAGCTGCTTTTACTAAACTGATGTGATATTTACTTTTTTCATGCTTACCAATTAACTCGTACAGCTCGAATCATCACATGCAGCATCTTCTTGCAGGCTTTTTAGTTAGATTTGTGCTTTGATGCGTATTTCCTTTCCCTAGCATTCATTGTCCAAAAGAGATGGTTGCCATGTTTTCATGGTAAATTTCTCCCTGCTGTTTGCTAATGCGTAAAAAATTATGTTGTTTACCCCTTTATTTGGGGGATTTCTACAGGGGAATATCTAGGTCTAACTGGAGATATGCTTAGCGGAGAAGAAATGCTTGCTTGCGGGCTAGCTACCCATTATTCACCCAATGCAGTTTGTTCTTCCTCTATGTTTTTCTTAAAATAGGTTTCTTCTATCTATTTTAGTCAAATGATATCAAATCTTCCTCTTCTTAACAGAGTATCCCTCTCATTGAAGAGCAGCTTGGTAAATTAGCTGCAAAAGATTTTTCTGTAATGGAAACTTTTTTAACTAGTTTTGGTCAGACTGCAAATCCGAGCGAAAGAAGTGTTCTTCACAGGTAAGCCAATACCATAGAGTACACATACGCAAATATAGACTCTAAGGACACTACATGTATATACATCGTTGTCCCCTGGTTTTCTATTCCATTCGGGATTATTCCAATTTATACATTTCCTAGGCTTCCAGAAGAAGTGAAGAACAACTATAGATTATTGTAGATCATAAGAAAATTGAGGAGCAGACAAGAAATGGCTTACCCAGATATGCATTGGAATGTCACAGAAAAATGCACATGCATGTCTATAATCTTGAAAGTCAGATATAAAACAGTGGGAGTTATTCAACTTAACTGATAAAGTGACGCAGACAGAAAAACAAAAGATAGAAAGAAAGAATGACAGAATTGATGCGAAAAGATTTTATACATAAGAACCCTAATCTGTACTTTAAAGAACGAAATTGAACCAAACACATCTTCATGATCTAATTTATGGATTTTCTTAAGCGCGGCCAGTTATAGCCAGCAAGCCTCCTACAAAATTGAGCATGTATAACCAATTCATAAAATTTGACCCTCATCCATCAATTGTATCGAAAATTATGGCATTTTTATTATGACAACTTCAACCTTGTGAGAAAACCATTATAGACAGGATTGGAATGATGAAATTATACCTTTTTCCTTATCAATAAAAATCATTAAACTAGCTTTGAGGGGTAAATGGATATTTTTACGATATCTATTGATTATTCTTGGATTGATTAAGAGCATCTAATTGGTTTTTTCCTTTATTTTCTTTAAAGTTAAATTACTTGATTGCTATTAAAAGAACAAAAAAACACTTAACTTCACTGTATATTTTTTGTTTTGATATTTCACCTTTTAAACACAACATAATGATTATAACAATAAATTTACTTTTTTATCCTTTCAAAAATTTCACACTTGCCCTCCTTTAATTACTATGATTTTTTTTTTAATTGAACAAGGTTATGATAGTCTTCTTATAATGTTTTTTGCATAGTTAAATTACTAGAATACTTAACTTAGGTCTAAGGGTGTTTTTTTTTTTAAATTTAGTTTTCAAAATTACTATATTGCCTTTAAAATAAAAAAAATTTCAAGCTTGACTTCAGGGGCCTATTTGTAATATCATATTGGTTTTCTTTTTTGTTATAATCATTTGGTCTTAAAGGTAATTTGGTCTTTTAAATATTATCAATAATAATTAAAAAAAGTTGTTGGTGGTTGTTTTTGGATTCTTTTTAAATTTTTTTTTTTGTCTTTGATATTTGGTTCATTATAATTAACCTTTCTATTTTTTATTTTTTTTAGATTTTGCATGTTAATGGTCTTCATCAATCTATCTCAATATTAAAAGAAAAAAGAAATACACATGATGTAACACGGTAAAAAAAAATAGTATCGAAATGTTGGTTTGGCATTCACATGCCTCTTCTTGGGCTTGCTTCGTCCTATTAGTTTATAAATGAGTATGAATTCACAATTGAGTGTTTAGAACTATCATATTTTTTTTGACCCACCTCTATCATAAGCTATTTACCATTGTTTGTATAGACTTTGAGATTGAGTTTTACTCACATCTAAAGACTGAGTAACTTAGTAACTTAGTACTGTTTTAAAACTCATCCTTACCTAACATGTTACTCTGTGATCTGGCAGCCTGAGATCTAGACTGGACCGGTGGACCGGTTTTCAACAAAAATAAAAAGTGAATTGATTAGGTATGACTCAGTTAAAAAACCTTAATTGACTCTCGGCTCAGTGCCCAAAAAAAACTCGGTCAAAACACTAAAAAAATAGTTGTTTTTTTTTTTTTTTGAGATAAAGTGACCATTGCTACGTAGAAAACTTGAACATCTTTTAAATGGAACAAAACAGATTCTTACAGCATCTTTTGATACGAGGGAGAATTGAAAGCATATGCATAGACTCAAGATGATACCTCATATACTTAGAATCGGCAACTAACTGAAATTATATAGTTAATATGCCGATAAGTTTTCTCAAGTAGTGCAGTGCAGAAGTCCGGCTTGGCTTCCTAGGTAGTTTTTGTCTGACACCGCCCTGGCAACGCACACCCACACAAAAAACGAAAAACAGATATGGGTCTAGCACTTGAGGGTCTAGCTGCTGTGGTCAACCGTGTGACTTGTTCCGCCCCCGTCCCGGGTTCGACCCTCTATGTGCACGTCTGTCACCCCCGCGGTGCCTTACCTGCTCCTGGGCTTGCAGGATGTCCAGTGAGCCGTGGGGAATAGTCGTGGTGCGCGTAAGCTGGCCTGTATGTAATTAAAGAGCTGCTGCCGCCAAGCTTTGATTATGAATGTTCATCCTTCCCAAGGGATGCATCATGCATGCCTTTTTTTGTGTAGAATAGACTATGTTTGTATTCGTTCTTCAAAACTCTACTTGCTTGAAGTTTCTCCTTTTGTTTTTGGATTTTTGGTATGGTATTTATACGGTCCAATTTACTTTGTATCTGCAATGTTCAGGATGAATACGCTAAATAAATGTTTTGGTCATGCCACAGTCGAGGAAATTGTTGACTCTCTGGTAAGATTTCTTTTCCCAGAAAGAATCTACAATAGGTTTTATATTAATGCAAAGCCAGGGTGATGGTTCAATGTGGGAAAAGAGTGACAGTTCAAGAAGAGGCATAACAGTTCCCGTGCTCTAATTCATTTTTGCTATCTTTACTGAGAAATGATTCTCGTTCATAAACTAAACAAATTACACCAACTCTAAGTTGCTAGATGCTCATGGTGTTTTTATTTTATTGAGGGGTAAGAGCATACTTGGACAGCCAATTGAAGAGCCAGCCGTGATTATCTTAACTTGAAAAAAGGTTTGGTAATGGTCACCAGTTTTCAGTTTCACATTTTAATTATGTGCTGAAACTGAAATTGGAAATTAAGTGTGCTTCGGTGTCGTCCTTGTGTTTAAACTCACCTTTCCAAGCCCTATAGGTCGGGAACTTACTTGTTCTCTACTTAAGTGTATTAGAATAATGAGTGCATTTCAACAACATTTCTCAGGAAAGTGAAGCAGCCAGAACGAAAGATGACTGGTGCATTTCAACAGTTCGAAAACTAAGAGAAGCTCCGCCTCTGAGCTTGAAGGTTTCCCTGAGATCTGTAAGTTCTGAGTCATTGCTCAAGCAGCACTTCGCTTAAAACGGCTCTGGTTAATCACTTAATCCACTCTACTTGTCTTTCTCATGCTCTAATAGCTTGATTTATCTACTTTGATAGATACGAGAAGGTAGATTTCGGACACTTGAACAATGTCTTGATCGCGAGTATCGGATGACTCTTCGAGCAATTTCTAGACAGATCTCCAATGACTTCTGCGAGGTAAAATCGAGATTCTTCTTTCAAATAGCCCACTTATCCTGGAGTTTCATAATAAACGAATATATTTCATCTGAACCATGCATGCTTGATTAGGGAGTTCGAGCAAGATTAGTTGATAAATGCTTTCCACCAAAGGTATCTTCTTTATCCTTCGACTGAGAATTTATGATGAGCTAAACCTTTGATTGGTCATGCACTAATTTTTTTTTAAAATAATACACAAGCAGTGGTATCCGCCTTGTTTGGAACAAGTACCCGAAGACATGGTGGATGCGTACTTTGCCCTGCCTGATGCATATGAGCCTGGCCTAGAGTTACCTTCTAAGTTATGAGAAGCCTTTGCCTAAGTCTTTATTTAATGTCAGAGTACACGATACGGTATCTTAGATCCTGCTCTCGGAGGATTTATTGCAGAAACCAGCTTCAATTTTAGAATTGCTACTATTAGATTATTTAGATCAGCCTTGACTTGTAGACCTACTATATCCACGTTGTTGTAATTTGGCGGATAAATTAGACAATTAGCATGTAAAACCCAAATAAATAGGAAATGACATATAAGTAATTCTATGAAATAGTATATTTTTAGAAATTGTTGTCGCCACTTGCAATTGTGACATCTATTTAGATTCTGTTTGTTTACACGGCTGCGGCAGCGTTTCAAGCAAAACGCAGCTCCTACATGTTTGGTAAAGAAAATAACAAAATTTACTATTCATGAGCCCCGCCTTTTACTGCGTTTGCAACGCAGGGTCGATCGAAGCAGTTTGGGGCTGCTTTTGTTGCAAACTGTGTTACAACACAGTAAACAATGACGCGCCTTGCAAAAACAGAGGAAGGAAGTTAACTAGCTTTTCCCCTTTCCCTTCTCCTTCTCCTTCTTCTTCTTCTTCTTCTTCTTCTTCTTCTTCTTCTTCTACACTTCCATGTCTCCACTATTCTGCTACGTGAACAGTGGAGACTCCACTATTCACGTTGAAGAACAGTGGACCAACTCTTCCCCTTCTCCTTCTTCTTCTTCTGCACTTCCATGTCTCCACTGTTCTGCTACATGAACAGTGGAGACTCCATTGTTCACGTTGAAGAACAGTGGGCTGCAGCTCCCTCACCACCGCCCAGGGCCGCCGCCTCTTCCCCTTCCCCTTCTCCTTCTTCTTCTTTTTCTGCACTTCTCCATGTCTCCACTGTTCTGCTTCGTGAACAGTGGAGAGCAGCTCCATTGTTAATGGGTCGGACCGGGTCCGGCCCAAACCTAAATGCATTGAACTAGGTCTGTCCCAAACCTAAATACATTGAACCGGGTGTGACCCAGTAAAATAAAATAAAAATCTGAAAATTTTTCTCAGATATTGTGTTTTATTTGAAAAACTAATGTTTAACATGATTCAATGACACTACATAATTACATTTGAAGGAGATCGTATGATGGTGTAGCATTTGCAGAATTTGATCGCAATCCCAATTTTGATCCTGATGATATTTTACTTAATGTTGTTGCACACTCAGGAAACCATAGAAACTCTAGTCCTTGTTGAATAGATTTCATACGTGATGAAATTGAACATAGTTTAATGCAACCATAGAAATTACTTTATATAAAGTATTGCTTATTTCATGATGTAATAGCAGTAGTTAAATCGATAATATTTCAATTAAAAACCATCAATATTAATATATGTCTTTTTTAATTATTTTATAACTTCAATTTGAAAAGCATTCTTTAATCAAACACATTAAACTACCTTTTTGTTCAACCTCCATTTCAACCACAGTTTTAACCAAATATATATTTTTCCAAACTAACCTCAACTAAAAGTACTTTTTATAAAACAACTTTTTTCAAACCACAACCACAACAGTTACCACAATACCAAACACACTTAAATGATTAACTGATTGACTAGTTCATTAGGAAAATCATAAGATTGTCAAAATCAAGACCCCGGGGCAAGATTTTTAAAATCTAAGAAAAACAGCTTCTAGAAACTCATGTAAAAAATTAAGCACAATCCAAAATTCAGATAAAAAATTATGGTCCTTTGAGCTGTTATTCTGGCTTGAAGCGACGAGACCTCTTCTTGAGCCTATACCTGTCCTACTAGTTCATAAATGTATCTGCTAGGTCATCCATATAATTTGTTTGAGGCAGATCCTCATTTAATTATAGCAGACCCACACTTGACTGCTCAGAATCATTTATTATCGCAAGTCCGACTATTTCTCTAGCATTGAAAAACAAAGGACAATTACTATGTGGACAATAACTCGAGATCATAAAATATATTTGGAAGAAAAAGTTTATAAAATTATGGTTTTTGTGTGAATCAATCGATTGGTTTATACAACTAGATTAATCAATAAACCGGTTGAGCTAAATAATTTGAGTTTTACTTTGTCGTGTTTCTGAAGTGCAACAATGTGAAAGTATCACTATTTTAAAGCGCAACACTATCTTATAATGTTTAGAAATAGCGATATTTAGTAAATATCATGTTTTTAAAGCACGATAAAATAAAAATATGTTATTTCACCGGATTTTTTTTAAAAGATGTTTTTTAACTAAATTTTAAAAAAACTGTGCTAATTTTAAAAAATATGCCAATTTGGCCCATGAAAATTGTTTTGGGGGTAGAATTCCTCGGTGGAAAGAGCCAAAAACAGTGGCCACGTATATCACCATGTAAAATTCAACTTATATTTTGTATGGGAGTGATTAGAACAATGGATGGGAAGTAGGAATTTTGCAAATATAGAGTCGTCGTCGCACAAGCTATGGGAGGGCGGTGAGGGGCATTTTTTCCTTTCCTTTTCTTTTTCCTTCTTTTGTTTTTTAAATAGTTTTTGGTTTTTTTTCAGCACAGGTCCTGACATTGTTCAAGGCTAATTCGACACAGGAAGCTAAAGGATCCATAAAGTTGAAATTCACAACGGCAACGTTAATACCTCAAGGTGGTCCATGGACAACAACAGCAACAATGATAATAAAAATTGTTATTTTAAAAACTGATCTTGAATTAGCTTGGAAAAAGCGGTGTATTCACATAACCGGTTCATATTCAGATGGTTGGTTGAATAAACCGCAAAATTTATGATAGATATTAAAAAAATAGTTTAAGAGTGCGGTCCAGATAAAAATTTGTTATTTTTTTTTAATTTTTTGAATTGTTTGATATGTTAATATTAAAAATAAATTTTAAAAAATTAAAAAATTATTTTGTTATATTTCTAAATAAAAAATATTTTTAAAAACAATTATTACCATATTCTCAAACATCCCATAAATAAGATGCAGTAGCATTCTGCAAAGTTAGTTAAGGAGAAAATATTTTTTTAAAAAAGAAACATATCTGTTTAAGCTAATGGAAAGCTTGTTCAAGCTTCAATAGACTTTTCCAAAAATGAGGTAGCCATTTCTGAAGAAAAAAAGTATTATTTTTGGAAAGACAATGGGATTATTTGGAAAGAAAATAAAATTTTATTTGACAAAAAAATAAAAAAAGAGTATAATACCGACTCCTATTCTGAGAATGAAAAGGAAATTCGATCTTAAAAAAAAAACAACAAAACCTCTAGTATATATTTTTTTTTTAAAAAAAGAAATTGAGGGTCTTACAAAAGCAAGTCATCTGCCGAGTGGACCAAAAGCCCTTAATACAATTTAATTTTAAGACTGGAAATTCTAGGTTCAAAAGCCTAAGAAGTCGTGGTTGAGTACGAGCTTGAAACTGAAAGCCTAAAAATTGAAATAAGAAATGCGAAAATGCTTGGAAAAACTATTTGGGGAGATCAAAACCGAAAGAGTAGAAGCTTGCTGGAACCTTGGGCTTCAAACCCAGGAAAAAAAAAAGAAAAAAAAAGAGACTCGGTCATGATGTAAACATCAAGATAAATCACAAATTGAACCCAAATTTCCAATTATAATTATCAGAAATAAATTTAAAAAATTAATAAAAAAACTATTTTTATATGTATTTTTTTTAAAAAAAACACTTTAAAAAATTATGTCTATTAAAAGCTAATTACCAATGTACGCGCTAGATTAAAAAATAAAATAGATAAATTGAAGATCATGTCACTAATACTGTACTCCATCATGATTGGAAGGCTCGGTTTTGTCACATCAATCAAGAGGGTAATTGTTGTGTGGATTGATTGGCTGGTAAGGATTCTCCTCCTGTAAGAATTCTTTGTAGTTTTTGTTCTTGAGCCTTATGCGCCTCTGTCTACCAAAGAAAGAAAAACACACGTGAATTCTCTCTCTATTTTTTACACGCTTGAAGTTCCACTATAAAAAGTGGGACTCTGTAGAATTTTGTTGAATGGCCTGAAGTGTGACCGTCCGGCAATGTTCTTTGATGACGGCCTAGCTTTATTTGATCCAAGGTTCCACCCGCATGTGGAGATAAGGATAACCTTAGCTTTCAATCTTTCTACTTTCTCGGCGACTTCTTTCCTTTGATTTGAAAACTTGATTCCATACCGAATACTTGTCAATTTCTGCTATGCAATGTGCAGGTGGAGCAGCTCAGCTTGCTCGGTACCATGGGGCCAAGAAAAGTAGTCATTTGTGGATTTCTTATTCGAAGTGGAGGACAAAGGGAAAGATAACAAGCACACCTCTTGTATATAGAATCTGTTAGTGTCTCTTCACTGTAACAGCTACAATTGCAGGAACATCTCCACGAATTAAATATAAACATAAAAAAGTTGTTTCGAATTTGTATTTTGTGATCAAATATAATTCTTAGATACTAATTGTTGACCTAAATTGATATGGTAACCGCTAAAACCTAAGATAATGAACTGAGATATGGGCTCGGCAACAAATCACGATCCTTATTTTTAAAACATACACATTGAACCCGAGAGGTATTGTTAAAACGTTTCTCAACTCACAAAAATAAATTTTAAAATCATAGCACATTAACCTGTTGGGTTTCTCAAGATATATATATGCAGCGAAAACGATAAATATAATTTATTTATTTTAGTCTCAATGCTCCTGTTAGACAGATCCCGAGTTGGTTAAGATTTATGCAAAGATTACTTAAAGATCAGATGTTCTTTTTAGCTTTGAATAATTGCTTCAAGGCTGAATTGTTGCAAACCATAAGTCATCCAAGTATCTAGTATCTAATGATAATTCACACAACCACCAATGAGAAATCTCTTAAACCCTTTTTATGATAGAGGGATTGTTACATTTTTAGTGCTAACACTTTTCTTTTATGTTTTTCAGGTGTTTTCTATACTGTACTATACTTAAAAAAAAAAAAAGAGGTATAACATTCCTTTTATAGGGAAACCTGAAAACCCTATAGGTGGTAAAATATCAATTTGCTCCCTAAATAATATCACATATATCATTTTAAGACAATTTTAGAAATTTATTAAATTAAGTCCCTGCTTCATTTTTCAGGTCTAGAATTATAATTCCCTGTATAAATTACACACTAGTCTTAATTTCTAAAACTTAATTACGATTAAGTTACATTTGATTAATCATCTCATTTTAATTTCTAAACAATAGTTCTTATGTATGTGGCCCATTAGGTTTTCTAATAAGTTGATCCAAATATAAATCGTAATCCTAAATAAAATTGGATTAATTAAATTAAACAAATTAATTTATTATCAATTCAACAATTAATTGATTTATATTTGAAGATCAAGTACAATGTCTAGCAACATGTCATGATCCTTTAAATATTAGAAAAGTCATAGTAGTTTGACTTAACCTTTCAGTGACTAGTTTCTCAGTGTAATTATTATCCCTTCATCAATAATATTTTGGTTTAGACATTATAATATCTCGTGTATCTACTATGTCAAATCATTTTTGTTCTCAACACTGTGGTTATTGATTTTTTAAATAAAATTTAAAACTATTTTCAAATATCATTTCACATTGCACAAGGATTTACAATCAATATTATTTAAGAACAACTGAAACATTTTTTTTAATTCACTTAGGGTGATGAATCCTCTCTTTATTACTCAAATACCTTTATATAGTTCGTGTTATACCTAATATCTGCTCATTTATTACCATAATTAGGAAAACATGTAGCAGAATCAAAACATATCATTCACTATATAAGATAACTTAGTGATTTCAAGTCTAAAGATCATTTACATTACTGTCACGTAAGCCTTTCTATAGACACAAGTGATCTCTCCATATGAAATTCTCATGCGAGTTAGTTTAGTGTACATGTTATCTAACAAACACCTTCATACTAGTTTTAGGTATCCTTCATACCTCAGCTTATGAGAATAACTACTTCCTTTCATAAAGAAAAAAAAATATGTATTAGTCTTAATAGCTCTAATTATTGTTCAGTCTTAATAGAGAATTGACTAGAAACATTTTATGAACAATGCTTTGATATAATGAGAATCTTATAATTATAACAACTTTATAATTTTCTTTACAAAACATTTTTGTCATAACTTTATATTTACTCTAGATTCATTAATTAAATATTAGATTTATTAATCAAATATTTGATAAATATTGAAGATAAATAAAGTTTTTATTAAAAATTAAATATGTTTACTTGAATAAAGTCAATGCCACAAGTAACCAACTGAGTAGTTACATGGCATATACACTACCATAACAAATACATAGAAAATAAAGACCATTATTTATTAATTTTTATTATATAAGAAAATAGATCTTTGGCAAAGAAAACAAGGACACAGATGAATATAAAAATCAAACTTTTATACATATGAAAATATTCTTACAGTTTGTTTTAGAAAATTCATCAAATAGAATAAAATAAACCAACCCTACATAAAAAAAATCTACCCTCTACACTTAAATTAAACTCACCATATCGATATATAAGACATCCATCATCTACGCACAGAAATTGATACCAACAGATTCAACGACAAAATAATACTCGAATAATCACTGGAGCAAAATCATTCACATAGAAAATAAACACGACATCCACATAAATCAAATTCACAAACACACCACATCAAATCATCACAAATAAATTATCACAATTACAAATCATTTAGCATAAATTAATGTGTTGGGGTTTGAAATCGACCTTTAAGGACTGCTAGAATTGACCAAAAAATGGTGAAACAAGGTTGGGAAATGTCGGCCTGAGCACTTTGCCAGTCCTAATGTAAAATGGGACCTCTAAAATTAAAGGGAAATTATGGAAAATAGAGTCACAGTCTAAAACTTTAAGGATACTAAGAATTCTAAAATATACGTTGGTTCTAAAGTCATCACCATTTACACAACCTTTCTAGAAAAAGTTTACCTTAGCTACTTATTTTCCTTTAAATTTGTTATATGCATGACATCTATTGTTCAAATTATTTTTTGAGCTTATTTGCAAATCATTTATTATTGATTGATTTTTTATCTAGTTAGCATTAAATCTTAGATCATAAATCTCACAACTCAATGATTTTTTTTTATAAAAGACATCTCATTAGGCCTACGTCGGTCTCTAAATTAGAAGACTCATCTACCTATCCGTTTAAAAAGTGTAAATGAGCTTAATGAAATCTTGACAAAAACTTGTTGATGTATTTTTTGGAGCTCTTTTTAAGTTAAAAACCAAGCATTAGGTCCATGTTGATCCCTAAAACTAGAAGACATGTTAACCTAACGATTTAAAAAGATTAAATGAAACTTTTTTAAAAAAAAACCTCTTTTAGACTTTTTAAGTTTTAAAAACAAGCATTAGATCCATGTTGGTCCCTAAAACTAGGAGACTCGTTGATCTAATCATTTAAAAATTTTAAACAAAACTTGATGAAAACTCATCATTGCATTTTTAAGCTCTTTTAAGTTTAAAAACTAAACCTTATGTCCATATTGGTTCATAAAACTAAAATACTCATCAACCTAACCCTTTAAAAATCTTAAGCAAAACTTGACAAAAACACTTCGACACATTTTTAGGTTCATTTTAGATTTAAAAACCAAGTGTTAGGTCTACGTCGATTCCTAAAATTAGAAGACTCGTTGAACTAGCCTTTTAAAAAGCTTAAATGAAACTTAATGAAAACAATGAAATCTAGATGAAAACTCATCAAAAAATCATCAAAGCATTTTTTAAGTTCATTTTAAGTTTAAAAACCAAACAAATTAAAAACAACCTAACAAATTAAGCTAACATTGCCAATATGGATCAACCTAACAAATTAAAAATAAATTTTCAAACATTGCCAACATGAAGAAAACTCATCAACTTATTTTTGATTTCCAATATATATATATATGGAAGATAATAACAAAACAACAAAGGGTTCAAGTTTATTAAATATATGATTATCATATTTTAGAAAAAATAACTAAAGTTGGAATCCATAAACTAGAAAACTAAAACTGGATCTGGGATGTAATGAGCTTCTAAATAGATTTGGACTTCTCTATTTTTGCTTTGTTTCGATCTTCGGAATGGAAGAAATGGATCTTGGACTCCTCTTAAAAGTTTTAACCATATATCTTAGCTTTTTATCAAGACAAAAAATTACTGAAACTAAGGTCTTTAGCTCAAGTTAGAACCCAAAAACTAAATAGTTTTTTAGTTTGACTAGACCAGATAACCTCTTCTTAATCAAAACTCTGTTGGTGGGTGTTTATCTTTATCTCTCTCTCTCTCTCGTTTTAACCTCTTTTTTTCTTCCCCTGGCTACTATTTGTTTTTTCTACTGTCAATATGGACCCTATTTTTCTAGCTTCTTTTCTTTCCATTTTATATTTCTTCTCTTATTTTTTTTCTATTTTCACTATTTGTATTTTTGTTTCAGCTTCCTTCTTATTTTTTTCCCCTCCTTCTCCATCCAGTTCCTTTTCCAACATTTTAGCCTTCTTTTATAAGCGTTAAGGAAGAACCTAAAGCAGCTCCTTCAACATTCAATCATGGCCTTTGATTTCTCCATAATAATCTCATTCATCCATCTCTCTTTCTACAATTATTCCACCCAAGCCTTTTCATCTTCTCTTTTATAATGTGGTCCATGGTTTTGAGAAGGCTTTCCTGGAGTTCTATTATAGTTGGTTTTGAAGGAAAAGCATTGATGTTTTTTTTTTTGGCTTGGTTTGACAGCTATAAAATATGATAAATGAGTTGTGTTGTTACAACCATTAAAAAAAATAGTGGTTATTTTTATGGCATGATGGATAACATCTTTTATATGTTCTTTTATCATCAATTTCGGGTGTGAAGAGTGTGCTTTTATAGTTGTAAATAGAGGGTAAAGACAACATATATAGTGTGGCAAATCCAGCCAAATTTGGTAGCTTCAAATGGGTTTTAGTAGGTTTTCTTTTAGATGTAATGAAGTAAAACATGATGTTATTTTAGCTTAAACTTGCAATTGCAAAATAGGACACAAGGGTTATCATTCTATAGATTTTTCTTGTAACAAAACAATTAGTGTAAGCATGCATTTCCTTGTATGATGTGAAACATACAAAAAGAGGGTGTAAGGATGCATTTTTTGCATGTATGTGTCAAGTTTGCAACCATAAACAAAAATGGCAACATGAACAAGGTTTATTCTTAGTATTTTTGTGTAATATTGACAGTAAAAATGAGGTTGAGAGGGTTTTCTTTTTTGCTCCTTTTGTACGTAAAAACTTGGAGGCCAATATGTGTTTTTAGGGCTTATTTGGTCGAGTGAAAAGAACACAAGGGAACAAAGGGAAAGGTTTCTCAATTTTATCGTAGACATAATTAAAAAAAAAAAAAAAAGAATGTTGTTTGCTCTATCAAAGTCCTCTTCCTTTCTTGATATTTTAACCTCCACAAATTCATTAACATGAAAATGATTAAAAAAAGGGTTAAGAATTGTAAAATGGTTGTTAGGCTAATCGCGTTGAGAACACAATTTTCTTGAAACTTTTTGTATTTTTTTTCAATTTTTTTATAATTTATAAAAATAATAAGAAAAGTGGTTGGAACATTGGTAAAAAATGAATTATGATGAAAACTCATCAAAGAGGTTAAAAATTACAAAATAATCGTGAATTGGCCAAATTGGCCAAATTGCATCGAGAATGCATTTTCATTGAAATTTTTAATATTTTTGCATTTTTTTTCTATTTTTTAAAATAATAAAAAAGTGATTAAAACCAAGGTCAAAATTGAGTTACAATGAAAAGTCATTAAAATGATAACCGAAAGGGTTAGAAATCACGACTTGAATTGACCTAATGAATTGCATTAAGAACACATTTTTCTTGGAAATTTTCACATTTTTTATATGTTAAAACAAAAGGTAATCATTATAGAGTTACCACACACCTCACATGCTAGAGAGTTGCTGGAATTTGTGAGCAGCGCGTGTTATACACACACAATGCTAAAACCTATAAAACAACAAAAAAAAAGTTGGGTTTTTAAGGTTTAATGATCCTATGATTTCTAGGTTATTTGGGTATGTTTTCGGATTGTCTTTTCTTGGGTTTTTTTTATTAGCTTTATGAGGAAAAAAGGGTTATGATTAGAAGGGAAATCAAGGGTGGTGGAGGAGAGGGAGATCAAAGTTGTTGATGGTTGTTGAAGGAGAAAGGTAAGATGATGGTCACACATAAGTGGGAAAGATAAGATGGTGGTCACAGAAGTGGGAAAGGTTATTGCATAATTGTCTGACAAAGAGATAGGGAAAAACATTTGTGGTCTATTAAGGGGCATTGTTGTTGTGTTATGCCACCACTTATTTACCAGCGATAGAGCTATTGGTGTGATTGTGTGGTGGCGCAACTTGGTGAGAAGAAGGGGAAACCATGGAAGCTAGGGTTATGTGTGTGAAGAAAAGAGTTTTTCGTTTCTTTTCTTTTTCAGTTGGATTTTCTTTTTTTGTTTTATTTTTTAAAGTCGTTTTCATTCTAGTTTCTCTCTTTCATGTATTTTTTTTTTAATCTTTTTATGTATATGTGATTTATTGCCCACTCCCTTTTCATGTTGATTTAGAGAAGGATTTAAACTCTTATTTTTATTTTGGTCCCTCTTTTCTTTTAATCATTATTTTACTTCCTAATCTTTTTTTTTCTTGATTTTTTTTAAAAAAATATAACGAAAAGAGGTTACAAAGCTATAATGACATGTCTTTACATATTGCAGAAAAACCTATGAATTCATTGCTATTTTTTTTTTTATGTATTCTCAAATTAATTTACACATGCTTCTTTCTTATTTGATATTATTATTATTATTGTTTGAGAGTGTTATAACTTTTTAGATATATTTTAAAAGTTTGTTTTAAGTGAAAAAATTATTAAATTAATATTTTTAGTGTTTTTTAATGATTTTGATATTTTGATATCAAAAATAAAAAAATATTTTAATATATCTTAAAACATAAAACACTTTAAAATGACACCCTTGACCACCATCCACCAGAATAATAATCATATGATTAAAGCTGCTAGCTGTCCAAAAGATTGTGAGGAATTTCAAATCCGCGTATAGAACAGTGTCTGTGTTTCCAACAAAGCTAAAGTTAGATAATTTTTGGGAGTTACTGAGAAGAAGAATAGAGAAAAGATAACTAAAAATCCAATATCGACAAGGACATGCTCAAACGCTCCTTCTACACTGTGTTAGTAATGGCCATCTACTATACCAACAAAAGGGGACAAAAAGAACTCCCATGTAATTATGAGCTGATACTAGTCCCCGTACTCTCCCAGTGGTGAGTGTGAAAATTATAGGCGTCGCAGCCTGGCTTGGTCAAATCATTTATCACGATGGGCCATCCTGTGCATGTGTATAATGCAGACTAGTGGCCCTCTTTGCAGCTCTTTCAGCTCTTGAAGATAAGGAAAAGGTTGAACACTTTTCATGAGATGCGCCATCCCATCCCAAAATTTGAAATCTGAGTGAAGTCGGAATCTTTGGCTGATAGTGGGCCTTCGGTGATCAAGTCGGCAAGTGAGGTCGTGCATGTATGTGTGTGTGACAAGGAAATAACACGTTGAGTACAAGGCAAGCCTGGAGTTTCGTACGGGATAATCCCTCCATGTTGAAACCTGATACGAGCATGGAAATTGGCGTTTGTGTCGGTGTCAACGCCACCATAGATTAGCAGAGGCCAATTATGAGACTGTGTATGTAGTCTGTGTAATTAGGTATAGCGAGAGTGACTGGCTAGCTAGCATGTTAAGTCGAGCATCAACTGAGCCGAGCCTAGTAAATTAGCCTAAATTAGAATAATTAAGGCTATGTTTGTTTCCGAAATTTATTTTCTGAAAATTATTTTTTATTATTTTTTATATTTGTTTGTTATTAAAAAAGTTGATCAATAAAAAACACTTTCCAGTCAAAGAAAAATTTGACTTGATTTTCAAGAAAGTGTTTTCCTGAAAAATTTAGGCGGAAAACACTTTCCGGAAGTTGTGAAAAATTTAAAAATATTATATTATTTGCTGATTATATCAAATTTGATCCTCAAACTTTTTATTGTTATATTTATTTTTATTTTGAATATTTATTTTTCAATTTCATCTCTTAAAATTTAATTTTTATATTAACTTTGGTTCTCATTTTTATAATTGTTATTTGCTTTTCCATTATTATTTTTTTATTGAAATTTTTTATGTATCAAATTTGGTCCTCATTCTTTTTATTGTTATTTATTTTATTTGAAATAATTTATGAAATATTAATTATTATTATTATTTTAATTTCTTCATCTTTCATTTTTTTTTAGATTTGATCTCTATTATTTTGATTATTATTTATTTTATTTGAGATAATTTATGAAATTAATTTTTTTTTCAATTTCATTCTCATTCAACTTTTTAATTTGTAAGATTTGTTCCTCATTATTTTAATAAACTTGAGAAAAATAAAACATTAATAAGTTATTTTCCAGCTCATTTTCCATAACATAACCAAACACTGGAAAATGTTTTCCAATTTATTTTCCATTACACTACCAAACATCATAAAATAATTCATTTTCCTGGAATTCACTTTCCAACAGGAAACTACTTTCCAGCAAACAAACGAGGCTTAAGTTTTAAAAAAGTAAAATTAAAACAAAAATAAATATGTGACCCTGTTAAACGGGCAAGTAAAATAGGCTAGTGCAATGCACATGCTAGAAGGCTAGAGATGTCCGTCACATTTAGGCGATGCGTGAAGCATCTCGCAACTGCTAAACGCTCACTTTTGTGGTGATGTCGAAAGCGGTGTGTCGAGCTCTTCCTATTGAGCTGGCAAGTGGTGGTTTGGAGCTAGCTACCCCTTTTCTTCTCCTCCTTCTTTTCTCTTTTATCTTTTCGAGATTCAAACCAGCCCTACCAAAATTAAAAGGTGTCATGTCATTTTGTTAATGTATCAAATTTAATCCTCGATCTTTCCATTGCTATTTGTTTTGCTTTGAATTTTTTTATTTTATTTTTTTGTTTCAGTTGTATCCCTCAATATTTGGTTTCATTTGATTTTAATATTAAGTTTGGTCGTTATTCTTGTGATTGCTATTTGTTTTGTTTTGAATCCTTTTCTTAATTGATTTTTTTTTCAATTTCATACCTAAGCATTTGGTTTCATTTTATTTTTATATCAAATTTAGTTATCATTTTTTTTAATTTATATTTGTTTTGGTTTGGATCTTTATTTATTGAATTTTTTTCTCAATCTCATCCCTTAACATACTTAAGCTTCGTGATTTTTTAGGTTTGTCTTTTATGAGATAATTTTTACCTCATGACTCGGGTCACGAGTTTGAAAGGTTAACCCGAGTTGACTTTGGTCTTTTTTTTCAGGTTCTTTCTTACAATTGATTTTTTTTTCAATTTCATCGTTCAATATTGGATTTGTTGGGGATTGAGCTTTCTGATTTTTTTTTGTTTTAATTTTTTCTATGAAATTGTCTCAATCTCATATCCTGGATTGTAGGCTCGGCGGGTTGACTTGAGTATATATTTTTTTTGTTTTTTTATTTATGTTTTTCTAAGTTTTGCTCTTCAACATTGTGTTGGTTTGAAAATTGAGCTTCTTAGTTTTATTTAATTTCTACGAGATTATTCTAGTCTCTTAACCAAGTTTTTCTTGTGTTGAGTCGAGTTTTTTTGTTTTTTTTTTAATTGATTTTTTTTCAATTTTTTCCTTCAACGTTTGATTTTTTAGGAATTAAGCTTTATTTTTTTTTCATCTTGTTTTTTATAGGGTTATCTCATTCTTATTTAATTTTTGTATCGTTATAAAATAAGATTATGGAGACCTTTTAAGAAATTGAAAGGGTATATTTTCATGATATTTTCAAGCATTTATTTTTTTGTAGTTAATCATTGTCTAAACAAATTTAATTTGATTTATTTATTGTTATTGTTATTGTTTTTTAATTATATTATTAAATTAACCAAGCTTGTAAACCAAGTTAAATCAATAACTCAAATCTTATTTTTTTAAAAAAAAAATACTAGCATCAGAGTATTTTTTTTTATGTTAGAAAAAAATTATCCAAAAAAAATAAAAATAAAAGTTTAGAACACTAATCTAAGTACGTAGTTACTTGAAGGAATTAACTTAAATGTGATAGATAAGGTTACCAACCTTAACCGTCCGCTTTTGAGCAAGGCTGTTTAAATGAAAGAGAGAGAATCCTAAACTGTCCCCACCGTCTAGCTAGTGCTCATGAGTTGGCTGGTATTTGCACAGAATTCCGAGTTTCAAAATACCTATAAGAGAGACCATCCATGCGCTCTTATTAGCACTCATTGGGCAAATATACTCGACATTTAATACTCATACTGCCCAAAAAGTAAAGAGTTTAATACATATAATCCGTTGTTTCCTTATAGAATCCTGCGCTTTCTTGCATGAGTGCTCAAGAAACAGTCCCCGTTTATTAAGGATAATGTTCTCCTTGTGTCCTTTAAACTAGGATTATATTAGCTATCGAGTTCCGTGACTTCTGTCTTTTTGATCCCTTTCATGAGACCTGACCTTATTTTCCTGAGGTTTCAAAGCACTAGGTTTTGGAAAGTGCTTTTGTACTCTATTTTGCCTCCTATTTTGCAGTTTCTTGACCTTTTTGCAGCTACAAGCTATATATAAGAAGTTAGTTCCAAAGGAAGAGTTGTAGAGTAATATTGTTTTGCTAGTATATAAAGCCTCTGAGCTTGCCAGGTTAGTAGAGCAGATCTCTACCTTCATATTTTGGCCTTCTTTATTTCTTTTGCAACCTCTTTCAGGTCTTAGCAAGGAATGCTCTTTCTTTGAAACCTTGCACGTTATTGTCTAATTTGGAACTTCTTCTTCTTCTTAGAGGTATCTTTCACTGATATTGCAGGGAACTTCAGTTATTGTAATTTTAATGAGATAGATCACTGACCTGTGCAAGGAGCTCAAGAAAGAGAAGCTTTGCAATTTGATTGGAATATTATTGAGATATAGATAGAAGAAATGGAAAGTGGGCTTTATTCTTCTTTTAAAAGTAGTTCTTTGCTAGATTATTTAGAGGCGGACCAGGAGATGAAACCAGCATCTTCACTGCCAACAATCCCTCAACCAAAGACACCAAGAGAGCCTATGGAGTTCTTGTCTAGATCCTGGAGTCTCTCTGCTTCAGAAATTTCAAAAGCTCTAGCTCAGAAGCAGAAACAATTTTTCACTGAAAAGAATTCCGATACATTTGCAGAGATAATTGTGGCACCACAAGCAGTGAGTCATCTTCTCCGCCACTCTTAGTTATTCATAGTTTCTCCATCATGTGCTCATTATTTTCTATTACGAATCAGAACACTCTCAATTCTGTTTTAAGTCATTCAATGCTTTTCTTGGCACATAATCCACTCAATTCTTATCATCTAATTATTTCGCTTCTTTGCAGTCAGGGAAGGTGGTAAACTCTAATAGTCCAAGGACTGGATCATTAGGAAAATGGTTCCACCACAAGGAATTCAGCAGTCGTGCAGTGAAGAAGAAAGACAAAGCACGCACCGAAAATGCTCATATGCATTCTGCTGTATCTATAGCCGGACTAGCTGCAGCCTTGGCTGCGGTGACCGCTGCAGGAAATTCTAGTGGCTCCAGCTCCAAAATGAACATGGCTTTGGCCTCAGCTACAGAACTCCTCGCATCACATTGCATAGAATTAGCAGAATCAGCTGGAGCTGATCATGATCGTATGGCTTCTGTTGTGAGATCAGCAGTAGATATTCAAAGTCCAGGTGATCTAATGACCCTTACTGCAGCAGCAGCGACAGGTAATTGCTCAATCTTTTCCTGGTATTCACGTTTTTCCTATCGCTTAATATTGCTTACAAAGTAATGTGATCTATCCTTTTATATCAGCTTTGAGAGGAGAAGCAACTTTAAAAGCAAGATTACCAAAAGAAGCAAGAAGGAATGCTGCTATAAGTCCTTATGATAGGGGGGTGGCAAACACTCCTTACTGGACTTCTTTAAATGGTCCATTAGAAGAACGGGGTCCTCCCTGTGTTGGTGAACTGTTGCAACACACAAAGAAAGGTCCATGCTCTCTCTGTTGCTTTTGGAATTTACTAGAAATCTTGATAAAGAAATACCAAGAAATGTAACTGCTGTGGAGTGATTTTAGATGCTAACGCTAGATAGTTGTTACCGGAATTGTCAGGGGCGTTGCGATGGAAACATGTCACCGTGTACATCAACAAGAAATCTCAGGTACATACTAACTTCGAGAAAAGTTGGAGCAATGGTTTATTAGTCATAAACTTCCTTGTTCACCAGTATAAATCTTTCCAGGTCCTAATTAAGATCAAAAGCAAACACGTTGGAGGAGCCTTGTCCAAGAAGCACAAAGGTAAGAATTTACCTCAGTGTCGCTTTGGCATTTTTTCCATCTTTCTCCAGTTCCTTTTTATCTTTACCGTTTCTTTAATCTACTTCGCGCAGCATTTTTTTTTCTCTCAAATCTCGAAATACTTGAGGAACAATTTCTGCAGTTTTAGATCTGAATATCTTCTGCTGCTATTAGGTGTTGTTTATGGAGTTTGTGATGAGACAACAGCATGGCGTTATATAAAAGAAAGAGTAAGTACTGAAGAAGTGTATTTCGGCATTAAAACAGCACAAGGTCTGCATGAGTTCGAGTGTAAAAGCAAAGTTCACAAGCAGAGGTGGGTTGATGATATAAAAAATCTCCTGCAACAAGTAAGTTATGTGGAAGTAACTGACCGCTCACTGAAATGCTTAAGCATAAACGATGGCGCATAGTATGATCCATGTTTGTATATTGCTCCAAGAATACAGGACAGATGAAAGTTTTGTTTAATGATCTTAGAGTATGACAATGGTATACTAGTGATATTACAAATGAAAATCCCTCTTATGTAGAATTTACCTATGCAATATAAGAAATGCATACACGATTCCCCTGTGCAGTCCCCAATTTATGAAATCAGAAGAGACAGCTCTCCTTTCAAGGGTCCTGTAACATCATAACCAATTTTCCATGTCTGTGTGCACGAACTTAGGCAAATATGTGAAAGTTGGGCAGCGTAGTTTCTGTCAGGTTGCGTCTAGGATTGTCAAGAAGGTAGAGCTGACAGAGTTGAGAAATCTTCTACAATCTTCATTCTTACAGTGAATTAAGTAAAAGTTAACCATGTACCTGTGTGTCAAAAAACAAAGAAGTTTCTTTCCTTAATTTTCCTTTTAATTTCAGACAAGTCCCAGGTATCAAAATTTAGCATACTACAAAAGTAACAATCAAGATATAACAGCCCCTGTAGTTATCTAATGCATTTCAGTTTCAATTGAAACGTAGTTATATAATGCATTTCAGTTTCAATTGAAACACCCATGAATAAACATGTGCCTATTAATCATCCCGTCCGTGTTAACCAAGGGGCTGAATTCTAAGGAGCTAGCTTGCATACACTGTAAAGGAACAAACAAGAGTTTTTTTTTTATCAGGAAAGAGAGACTTTACTATCGAAGGAGGAAGAATGTACAAGAGGAGACTGAGACATCCTCAGAAGCAGCAAAACACAAAAATAAAATAGCGGTTTAGTAGTTCTATTCACATAGATACCTGGTGATAAACTAAAGATAAACTTACTTTAGGTGGGCAAAAAAATATCCAGTCTTGTCTGATGATCTCAGCAAGTCAAATCGAAAGAGAAGGCTTGAATTTCACTAGGTGACTTTTGAGTTTGAAGTATACGTAATCATCATTTCTACGTGTTGTCAATATTTTAATTAGAAAATTTAAATGAATAACTTGACATACATACAGATTGTAATCACTGTCAACAGCTTTCTCTCCTTTGTCTTCACCTCAGAATACAACAGTTCTGTTTTCCTCATTAGGCAAAACACGCAATTCGCAGTATGATTTTATAGCTTTTGCAAGGCATTGTTTTTCAAGGTTCTCTGATTTCTGCACAAAACTTTGTATATTATCTCTATGGGAAACCCTCTCAACCTGCAACATGTAAAGAAAGAAATCAAAAAACATAAGAAAGTTGAAGGCAAAACCAGTTACAGATATCCTGCAACGCCTGGTGGATAAAGATCAAGGACCAAACATCACAATAGCATGCTACGAAAGATGTGATGAAACACCCCATATAACATTAGAACTTCAAACAGCAATGGTGATAGATTAAAACAGGGTTTGAGACAATTTATTCTGATGAACAAATCCTTCCCGTTATCTTCACCAGCATAGCTTCAAAAATCCAGTAAACAACTCAACAAATCAAACTTGAACTTGATTTTCAAACAAGGAAAGAGTGTGGAATCACACAAATCCTTGAATGAACAACATCAGCCATACAAGAAATTAGATCAAAATCACGACAGTCAGATTCTTTACCAGTCATTTTGAAATCTCTCACAAAAAGCAAGAAACAATTGTAGTTGAGCACTTTTTAAAGACTATTATATTCTCCTTCAGCTAATTCAACTTGATCCAGCCATCTCATAGATTTCAGTCACACATAGTTCCTACTTGATATGTTTGTGTTTGATGCCTGGAAAAAAATGGCCATTTCCATTCACAGTAGACTCTTTATTTCTCCTGAGCACCATGATATTGAAACCTGTCAACTAGGATTTCGTTTGATAGCCTTCTATTCTAGAAATAAGCAAGCATCCAGCAAACCTATATTCAGTAGAATGGGTGATCGATATTTGATTTACAATTGTTGATTAATTCAAGAAGTTCCAGCATTGTATAAATTTGTGTGTGGAAAATTTTACCAAGTGAAATACAGTTTACATCTGAACATTTTAGCAACATGGCAAGAACAATGATAATGTGGTGGCAGAGGAAGTGATGGAGCAACTTGAAAAAAAAGGAAACAAAACCCAAATCGATGAGGCAATAAAATATTCATCACTGAGTACAAACAGCTAAAATTACCAGAATTTAGATGAGAACATAGTGCACTAACAATGATTACCATCTGCTCAATGATAGGCCCTGCATCAAGCTCTTCGGTAACAAAGTGACTTGTCGCACCAATTAATTTCACACCCGCATCAAATGCCTGCGAACAATATCTAGCAAATTAAACATGTATGGGAGTCGGAGGAAAGTTGAAATGGTTGAAAATGTGATAACTTCTTTATCATAAGAATAAGGTTAGAAAACTAACCTGCTTTGATGGATGCCCACCCTTAAATGATGGCAAAAGGCCATGGTGAATGTTAATTATATCTTTCCTATATCTCTGCAAAAACTTACCAGATAATAACTGCAGCAAGAATTAACTTTTGTGATTTGAAATGTCACAATAGCTGATTCAATTATATCAACAACTGCGTATGCATCATAACTATGCAGGTAATATATTATGGTTGAGGGTACCAAAAAGACAGACGCAAGGTAAATATCACAGGACTTCCTTTATGCAGGTAATATATTCTTTTAGTTTGGCATGCAAGAAGTAAGCAGAAGAGGCACTATGGACCTTATCATCATATTTACCTGCATATACCTGGCAAGAACTAAAAAATCAGTATTCTGAACCAAATCCAAGATCTCGTCTTCTCTGTTATTCTCTTTGCTGGTGCCCAAATAATGATAAGGAATACTATTCCTTTCAAGAAATCGAACCACATGCGTGTTTGGGAATCTATCATGATTACTGTTACGAATGCATGAAGAATCATAATTAGTATCCTTGAAACCAGACAGATATAAAATAAAAAGGGTGACATTCCAAAAAGTTCACCTGATTACACGAGTTATATCAACCGGAAGTCTTCCATCTTGCCATGAGTGTAACAAATCAATCAGGCAGTGTTCCTGCAGCAAGACAAACACAGGTTTAAAATAATATCGATGGCATAAAAAACAACAACTGGAAAAAATATAACCAAATGCACCTGCTTTGAAGCAAGAACAGCAATCTTGAATTTGGGGTCTAGCTTAGGCACCCGGACAACGGACCTTGTTGCATCAAACATTTTTGAAATCCTGAGAAAGTCCTCATCCATTTGCAACCGTGGCCATTTAACAGGGTCAAAAATAAACTCACTGCCACATTGCACAGAAATCAAAATACACCTCCACTTGCTAGCAAAATTAATAAGTCAAGCTTGCTCCCAACTACCCTAAACACACAGACCCATTAGCAAAAGCATTAAAATAGAAAAATAAGATTTTGAAAGTCTACGAACCAAATCCAACCACAAAGACTCTGATTCAGCAAAATAACAAACAAAAAGATAGGAAATGGAGTAATAAATTTGATGCAATACCTTCTAGAATAGAAGACATTCTTGTTTTCAGGGACGAAAACATCAGCACCGAGAATGTTTCCACCTCTGGAAGCGATACAATCTGATAGCTTCGCAACAATACCAACAGCGTCCTAACCATTGACAAAGACAGATATACGTATCTATCTATCTATCAATTCAATACGAAGAGCCATTCATATTTATTTGTTTCACTAATAAAGAAATGTAAAGGGGAGTGACTGACTGACTATCTTACAGGGCATTGGAATACGTGGATGCCGTGGGTAATAGAGGAGGAATCGATGGACTTGAAGGACCTGATGCTGCTGCTTCTTCCAAGTTCAAATACTTGAGGGACTCTTCTTTGTGTCAGATTCATATCTCTTCTACTCTTAGGAAAGTATTCAAGATTTTTTGCTGAAGCAGCATTGCCCAAGGCTTACTTTTTACCCTTACCCTTTGGGGTGTGGTGGTGCTGGTTGAAGCTCACATTGCTTTCACATTTTCAGAATGTTTCTTTTTGTCTATCATGACGGTGTCGTTTTGTTGAAGTTGTGGATGACGTTTTATAGACGAGATTCTGCACGATCTTGACACGTAATACCCGGTTCAATGGTCATTGTGATATCCAAGTGGTCAACCCCACACAATTCTCAGCGCCAATCTCACTCACAGTCACGGCACAGAACTCAGATCCTGGTTGGAGTCCCAACTCCTGACTCGTAAGCAAAACTTTGAAATTTCGCATCTCCTTTTCACTATATCCTCAAAGAAACTGCAATCGATCAAGCAAGTCTCCAGTCGTTGAAGTACGATTATCGTAATTACCCAGATCGTATAAATTAGAAAATGCCTGTAAGTCTCTCTCCCTCCCTATTGTGGATCTGGATCTATTATCACTTACAAATTCATTTCGAAATTAGAAAATCTCAAATTGTGATTCGGTGCGGATGCAGTACAGGAGAATCATGGAGGTAGAGCCGCCGAGTCCGTTAAGGTACATAATCGGCGCAGCAATAATGATGATCGGAGTGGTGTTACCCGTCGGTTACATGATGTTTCGTAACAAGAGGGGTCCTTCTTCTTCTTCCACTTACTCCAAACAGACGTAGGTGTGCCTTTGCCTATTTTCTTCCTATTTTCCTTAGTAATCTTAGGTTTTGTTGGTGTTATTAATTTGTTAATTCTGGTTAAATCTGATTTTCTTTTTTCTTTTTTTAATATTCTCAGGGCAAAGTTTTGATAGAGATTTAAAGAGAGGATTTTTATACAATAGAAATTGCGCTGTCTGGGTTAAGTTTGAAGGAGTTGCAAGAAGAAAAGGATGAGGTGCATTGACAGAAAATCTAATTCTGTTATATTTGTTATTGCTGGGGAACTCTGAGTTTTATAAAATGGAACTGAATGTGGTTTGATTCTAAGTTTTTGATCTAGTAAATATGCTAATGCCATTTCAAACTCGTCTTTGTTCGTTGGATGAATATGTGTAAGAAGGACAGACACTTGATTGAATTTGTCTTCTTGTTCTGTTTTTAGCCTTATCATCTAGGGAACCTGCGTATGAGAATACGCTACGGGTTATGTGTTTTTGTGGTGAATTTCAAATTTGCTTTGTAGAATCTAGAATGTCAAGTGATGTCGCTGACACTGCAGAATGCTTATTGTTTGAAATTGGTGATCTTTTTTTTATTTTTTTGGACTAGCGTCTTGGATGTGCTTGGCGGCTTGGGTTATGCTAATTACTGATGTGCTACATGATGGTTGGATTTACTGGAGCATATGGTGTAACAATGTTCTGTCGGTACGTTCACTCTGTATGAACTTGAGCTATGATACCGAAGAATTGGAAATGATTTGTTAGAATGATTAAAGTTGATGTTTTCATTGTGGAAGCCTATGGATCTGGGAATGTAGAAAAGACTAGAGAGTGGAAAATGCAAGTGCTTGAAATGTATTGCCATTTTGCTGGCAGCTACTATGGAACTTTTTACGAGCTACCTTTTGGAATTGAAGTGTTTGGTAGTGCAAAAAATGCAGGATACACAAGGATTGGTGATGAGGTTTAGTGAAAACCCCCCGAGGATGATGTTGTTTTCAAAGTTGATGATTGGACTAAAAGGTTGAGAATGGATCGCTGGACTTGAGAATCATGAACACTTGCAAAGCAGGTCCTTTGTTGGATTTAAGGGATCATTCGATGCTTATGTTAGCTCAAATGTAGGAGTACAGAAGCCTTAAAGTTGTTTAGTGTGCTTGATTTCAGAGTTTAAAGGTGATGTAATGGAAGAGATGATCAGAAGTTGAAGGTGAAGAATATGAACAAAGAAATCTTTTACCTGATGGTTCATGAATTCTTATATAGCTATGAACCATGTCAACTTGCATGAAGATAAGGATAAAAAGTGGTAAATATTGCATATTTATTTTTAGAGTTTAGGGGGTGTTTGAGAGTTGAGAGTGAGTTTTAATTTTATTTTATTTTTTGGTCAAAATTTAAAGTTTTTTTTTTCACTTCAAATTAATTTTTTTTAATGTTTTTGAATTGTTTTTATATATTATGTTAAAAATGAATTTTATATATATTAATTTGATATTTTTTTAATTTTAAAAAACAATTAGTAAGCACAGTTTTAAGTGAGTTGTGGGGTTTACAAGGCTTCTTTTGAGTCGTTCTTTTCTCGAGTCCAGTGGAGCAATAGGCTACATGATATACTCGAGTTTAAAGGTTAGGTTACATAGTATATCCGAGTCTAAAGAGGTGTACTTCGCACTCGAGTCCTGACACCCAAGTAATCATGACTGCTTCTCCGAAGGAATAAAAACAGTTGAATTTCTGGCCGCCAAATGTGTTTCAAAGCATTTGTTTCATTTTGCTTCTCTATTTATTTGATTCCCCTCATTAAGAATCGTCACCTTTATTGACCGATCAAGAAATCACCCAACCTCTAAGAATGTGTTCTTATCCTTAAATAGAGCATTTTCCTTGGTCTTTTGCATGATCTTCAATTAATACTGTTAATTAAGCCTGATTAAACAAATTGATGAGCAAAGAAGGATTTGCTGAGACATGAAGGCCAATGACCTTCCAAAAATGAGCAAGTGCTGATTTCTGACAAGCAGATTAGTTGACTTGGCCAAGGGCAAAAACAATTCAAAAGTGCCTAAAGAAAATGATGAAGAGGAATATACCAAGCATGCATGACTAGGCTGCCTACTGGGGGCAAAAGAGATGGATTAATCAATGATCGGGGCCTGAAAACCAGGAGGCAAGAGCGGGCATAAATAGCAGTAATGGTCCTCCAACAAGATGAGGTCTAAAATAGTTTATCTGAAATCACGACAGGGGAAGGCAAAACTGTTGAAATCTTGATACAAATTAAGGAGAGACCCGCAGCCTAAATCGGCAATCTTGCGAGCTCAAGCAAACTAGCAGTCGAAACCCAGCGCTATTTGAATCTACGATCACAGCTCGACAAATTGAAGAGGGTGTTGAACGTTTTTGGAACGACCTTCAGAAACACAGCACGCACAAACCCAAACACCAACACAATTGCATGTATGTGTCTTGAAACAGTAAGATGTGACCCAGGCAATTGTGTGGGCTGCTCTCTTCGGTGTTTCGACTTTCGAAATCATCCAGGGCACGATTACTCATCAACATGCCATCATTGTTTTCAAGTACCTGTCAATGTTTAAAATTATTGCTAGTAATGGTCTCTCATTTTCAATTCTCGGATGCCAGTAAACTAGTTATATCTAATTGAACTGAGGGTTCTGTCTATGTTTTGACTAAAAGCTGGAGTTCAGTCACAGCCTTTTGCTTTTAAAGTTTGGTGATTATTGATGGTTTGAGCTCTGCAGTGCTAGATCTTTTCTTTCATGAGCCGTAAATAACCGTGTTCCATTGACAATCTTGCTTTCTGGTTCAGGTACCAGATATAATTGACATATGCATATGTTAGGGATGCTTGACCTTCGCATGTTTGCTAAAGGCAGTAAAAACGAGCAAGAAATGTCTGTTTGTGGTGTAGGAAAGATAGTCCCCCATGTAAATGAATGTTGAGTCTGCTTCGTCTTTGATTGCATTTGCCATCTCCCTCATATATAGGCAGTCCCCTCTTTTTCTGCTTTGTATTGTTTGGATGATTGAACATCCAATTGTCTGTCGTTTTGATTTTAACATCCAATAGTTCCATTTACTGATTTTCCCAGTATGCTGCTCCATTCTTGGGCATGTATGCATGTCCTTTCACTCAGACATTGAAAGCTGAGGATGGTCGAGTTAAGTGAGTTGTCTTCAAGTATATTGGAGTTGGATTGTATATATTTGCGAATACAGTTAGGCTTCCTTTTAAGTGTGATTCTGCATGAACTTGTTTTCTAGATGCATCATTGATCTAGCTATTTGGAACACCTTAACTTCTTGTCTGCATTTCGAGCAAAAGGAGAAAAAGCTCCTGCAGTGAATTGGCAAGAAGGGTTGATTTCAGTGGCTATTGAGTTGCAGCCCAGCTTTCTATTGAGAAGGGTCAATTTGTTAGAAGTCAGGAAGTCATGGATGAACATTAGTTAAGCTATTATGCAAGTCTTGACGTTGGCAACACCGCTGCTTCTTGTTTTACTCTCCTTTATTGTTCTTCTATGTATCTTCTTCATCGAAGTACAGGAGGAGGAGGAGGAGGAGGAGGAGACAACAAAAACCTGTCAATCCTGTATAAAACCAGTTTATCCTTCTTATCCGTAAACCTTCATTTCTCTACTATTGTTTCCTGCATAATCACATACTTCACAAGCCACAAGTAGTCATTTCATGGATGCCAGTATATAATCAACCATGAATCTGTGAATTGCTTGTGCTGGCCAAACTAATAGCTACAAGGCCACAGATCCTTTTTGTGTGTGAACTTCATGCATGTTGCCACTGAGATGTTGTCTTATCTTAATAATGATGCAGTAAAACGGAAGCGAACAATCTATTAGGGAATATATTATTTGAATTAAAACACAAGTAAACACAGGTCATACAAATAAATAGTGCACTCGAAATCCTTCTCTGATCAGTTTATCACTTCATAATCTCAACAATTTTTTTTCTTTAAATTAAATTTTTAATATTTTTAAATAAAAATCACTTAAAAAAATCTACATAAATATGTCAAAGTTGTGTCAAGTACGACCACAAACAAAAACCCAAACCAAAACCCCTTTGACAAGAAAATCAAACACAGATTATTAAACAAATTCTGAAAGAGAATTCCCCCTACCCAAGTCACAGAACCCTATAAAAATCACACACTTGCAGGTTAGAACTGCAAGCTAAGCCCAAAGCTCTTCAAAAAAAAATCAAAATCCATGTCATCCTCGTCGTCTATCATAACTCTCCAGCTCCTACTCTTTTTCATTGTGGTTCCCATCTCTTCATTAGCAAAAAAGCCACACGTCATCCATTTCCGATCTCCCAACCTCTACCCTGAAGGCCTTGCCTACGACCCATCCGCCCAACACTTCATCGTCGGCTCTCTCCACCACCGCACTCTTCACTCCGTCTCCGACGCCGGCGTTATCGAAACCATCATCTCCGACCCCTCCCTCCCTCCTAACACCACCATCCTCGGCCTCGCTGTTGATAAACTCAACAACCGCCTCCTAGCTGCCATCCACTCCGACCCTCCCCTCCCTCCATTCAACGCCCTCGCCGCTTACGACCTCCGCTCACGTCAGCAGCTCTTCCTCTCCCTCCTCCCCTCTACCCCCTCCGATGACAACCGCCGCCCCGTCGCCAACGCCGTCACCGTCGATTTCAAAGGCAACGCTTACGTCACCAACTCGCTAGGATACCCGGAGGGTAACTTCATATGGAAAGTCAACCCTGAAGGAGAAGCCTCGATTTTCTCGAGATCTCCGCTTTTCACGCAGTTCCCGGTGGACCGCGACGCACCGTATAGTTACTGCGGGCTGAATGGGATCGCTTACGTCAGCAAGGGGTATTTGCTGGTGGTGCAATCAAACACGGGCAAGTTGTTCAAAGTCGATGCTCGCGACGGGACGGCACAGAATGTTTTGTTGAACGAGGATTTGCCGGTGGCCGATGGGATTGCGATAAGGGGAGACGGTGTCGTTTTGGTTGTGTCGCATGAGAAGCTGTGGTTTTTGAAGAGTGACGACAGTTGGGGAGAGGGAGTGGTTTATGACAAAACTGACCTTGATGTGGAGAGGTTTGCTACATCAGTTGTAGTGGGAAGAGAGGATAGGGCGTATGTGTTATATGGGAGTGTGTTGGAGGGTATAACGGGGAATGGAGGGAGGGAGTGGTTTGGTATAGAGGAGGTGAGGTCTGAGAAGGAGAATGAAGATGAGAAAATGTGGGTGTATGTGTTAATAGGGTTAGGTTTGGCATATTTTTTAATTTGGAGGTTTCAAATGAAGCAGCTCTTCAAAAACATGGATAAGAAGACCAATTGATCTTGGTTTTGTGTTAGTTTGTTTCTTTGCGCTGCTCGGTGCTGGAATGAGAATTCATGAGCTTCTCTGTTGTTCACACTTTTCATTTCAATAAAACCCTATTTTACATTGCCGTCGGTCAAAATTCATGGCATCTCTTCCTCTTCTTCTTCCTTCCATCTAACTTTGAGATGCCAGAAAACATCGACTCTCAATTCCAGTAATAATTAAAATTAATAAGTAATTGAATGTACCTTGAAAGTTTTCCCATTACACAGTGACTTTGAGCTTCACGTGAAATTCAAAGTTATAACTTGTAAAAAATCGACCCAACTAGGAAATCCCCTCACTACAATCGAAGGCAAACGATAAAGGAAGGAGCTTTATTATTCTTTTACAATTGAGAGAGACAATCTCTGGTGTTAAACAAAGGGCTGTCTCTTTGTCTGTGGTGTAAGTTATTCATGGAGGGACTGTGAGCCGGCAGACAAGAGAGTATGATAATACAAATTATCCATAAGATTTTCTACCCATTCGAATTAGGCCTGTTCGTGGTTCGGTTTGGTTTAGTTTGAATCACAGAAACCAACTGAATCGAGTAATTTAAATTTTTAAAAATTCAAACCGAACCAAACCAAATTCTAGTTAAAACTGAACCGGTTCGATTAAATTCAGTATTTTTACTTTAAAACCGGGAAACCTAATCATCAAATTAATGGGATTTTTGAATTTTTTTAGGCAAAGCACCGTTATCTTTAGCTGCGGGGCCATCCTTTTCAACCGGGATTTCCTTAGCATTTAGTGACTTGGATTTGGTTTCCATGCTTGGCTCACCCAAAAGGCTCTTCAAATGAGTATACAGTGGGCTCCTCAGAGAAGGGTGTTGTTTCCGGTGCTCCAGTTTGTGACCTTGGCAATAAACTGTTTGTTCCTCTTTCTCCCATATGACTCATTCAAAACATTAGTAATGGAAGGAAACCAACCAGCTTGTACAAAAGCAGCTTTTGGCTGTTGTGGGTTTTGTTTTGTCTGGATTTTTGTTCAAAAGTGAAGAGAGAAGCCAATGAGAAAAGAGACAGATGTGGGTTTTTGTTCGGCTAGAGAAGAGACAGATGTAGGGAGGACAGAGTGAATGAAAATTGAAAGGGAAAGGAAGAGGGCGAAAACTAGTCTTTGGTCTGGGCGGCGGCTTTTCGTGTTATGTTATTAGGGTTAGGTTAATTGTAGACTATAGTATTTATAGCTCTATTATTTTATGGTTGGTTCAGTTCGGTTTACCGGTTTCAGTTTTAAAACCAAAACCGAACCGAACAGGCAAGATTTTATGGTTTTAAAAATCAATTTAATCGGTTTTCCGTCTCGGTTCAGTTTTCTCAATTAATTTTTCATCAATTTTTTGGTTTTCTCGGCTAATCGATTCTTTTTAACACCCCTAATTCGAATACATTAGGGTCAAATTGGCATCATAGTTTGTTTATAGTTATGAATAGGTTATTTCTTGTGACTATGCTACGCCTGAACTAAAAATGTTTTAAACATAGAAATAAAATATTTAAATGGGAGGAAAGTTTTTGCCATTATGATTAATTTGGTCTAACAAGTCAAATCTAAAAGCTTTCGATTTTACCTTTTATTTAATTCAAATTTCAAATTAAATTAGGTGAGAATTGCTTCAATGTGACCCAGTCGACTTAACAGATCTAAAAATAAAAAAAATAAAGGACAAAAAAGAGACCAAACGCTAGGGTCTAAATGCAATATGGACGACTAGTAAAAAGTGATTTGGCTTTTTAAAAAAAATTCAATATGAAATCTTAAAAAAAAAAAACATTAAGACGATGACATATGAGATCGACCTGAGTCAATCTAAGTTAACTCATCAAACCTGCAACCTGGGCAATAAACTTCAACGGGTTCAATAACTTTTTTTAGTTAATTATATGATAAAAAAATTAAAGACCAATACAAAATTAAAAAAAAAATCAAATGATGAAATTAAAAAAAATAATAAAAAATTCAATATTAAATAATGAAATTAAAAAAAATAAACTAGATCATGCACGCTGGTCTAAGTGGCCTAGTGTACCAATGATAAAAAAAAAAAAAAAAAAACCAAACATGTGGCCTATGCGTCTAGGCCATATTTATTTATTTTTCTTCTATAAAAGATATATGACCCTTATTATTATTATTTTTTTAAGAAAAATAATTTGTGATGAGTCATCCTGCTGCCTAACCTAAAATTCATCCCCCACTATGATGCTAAAAAAATAGAGGGGGGAGGTTTAAAACCCTTTTTCACCCAAAAGCACGTAATAAATACAATGGAAACCTCTATAAATCATTCATCAACCTAAAAACACACCAAAATCATCAAAAAAAAAATTATATCAAAATAAAAATCAAAACGAATCTTGATTTCTTTTTTCAAATATGTTTATAGAAAAAACCTATCATTATTAAGTTTCTTTCTCGACTTGTTGACTCAAAATAATTAGTTTCATTGCAAAAAAGAAGCCAGACCAATAATTTTCTATTTTTTTTTTTAAGATGATTTTATCTCTCATCTTTCAAGGACAAAGACCCTAAAAATTAAAAAATAAAAATTGTTAAGAATTTAGAATTAGATATATTTTTTTTTATGTGTTTTACATTTGAGTCCTATTTCTTTTAATTTAGCAGTTGTAGGATAATTTCAAAACTAATCTCATCTAATTAGTCTATAAAAGGATTAGATTTGAAAAAAAAAAACTTTGAACAAAAAAAAAAAACTTTAGCTACTTCACTATTAACTAGGATTATATCCCAAAATTTTTAGGATATAGGTAACAATTTCTTTTTTAGTTTATTATTGCTTTATTATAGCACGAAAATCGAAATCACAATCTCAGTATCCTTAATCGATTTTGTTTAAATTTAATTTTTACCCCCAACACTTTATCCGAGTGGAAAAGCAATTAGTTAGTTTTGTTTTAAAAAAAAACCCAAAATTAAAGCTTATAGATTACTGTCCATAGAGTTCTGATTTTTAAATCTTTGTTTAAAAGAAATTATTCTTAGATCTACAACTAAAGATGCACAAAAGGAGTAATTGTGGTTTGCCAATGCCTAGATGGACTTGGATTGTGATAAATCCAGGTATAAAATGTCAAAAAACCAATTCAATTCAAAAATTTAAATTGTTAGGTGAGACTTCAAGATATGATTTATATTATTTTATAATACATTCCCTCAAGTGAAAACTTTTTGGACTTGAAACTTGCACAGACTCACATTACTTTATGCTTAATTTTTATTAAATAAATGAGGATGGTGAGATTCGAACTCGTGACCACTTGGTCATTAAGGCTCTGATACCATATCAAAGAACCAATTCAACTCAAAAGCTTAAGCTTTTAGGTGAGGTTTCAAGATATGATTTATATTATTCTCTAATATAAAATTTTAATCTCGTCCTCCAATTGATCTATCAAAAAATGATAGTGGCTACTCCGATTGGCAAAACAGTAGGTTCGAGGACTCTGAGCCTGTTTGGAAATGTAATTCAAACTGTATTTTTTAAAATTTAAAATTTTAATTTAAAATTAATTATTTTATATTTTCAGATCGTTTTGATGTTTTGATGTCAAATATAATTTTTTAAAAATAAAAAATATTAATTTAATATATTTCTAAACGAAAAACACTTTTAACCTAACCGCAAATAAACGATATTTCAACAGGGTTCATGTTACTCTTCTCTTGCATTGTCCAGCGAGAGTTATGGCTTAAAAGCGTTGCCTTGTCGTGTTGAGCCATTGTTCTATATAGAGGTAAAGAAAGGGGAGGGGAAATGAGTCCTTTTTGGGCTTAGTTAAATGGGATCATCTGGGTTCTTTCTGTCATGTATGTTTCATTCTGTGATAGCTCTTACTTGTGGAGAATGATGTTTTACACAAATGAGGTCGCCGTGTTTGGTCATGGCTTTGAAATAGCAACAAAGCTTAAAGGCTCGGCGCTACATGACAAACTCTTGATCCAAACCTCCGAATCCTTTTCTAGGTTTTATTTGCTATTGGGTTCCTCTTGTTTATGGTAGCATTTGTCAAGGAAAGAGAATTCCACATTTTCTTTGCTTGAGAGCCCAGATTCAAAGCACGAGTGGGAAAAAAAAACGTTACCTGCACTCGCACTTGTTCTACGAGGAGAGCCAATGATGAATTTTGTTTATGATGGGTATAATATTGGTTGAATTTTAGAATAATATTAGATGATTGGCTTGCACTGTGATACTTGTAAGATAAGTTTTTGTTTAATGTACAACAAAATGTTTGTGCATTGTTAATATTTTTTTGTTGCAAATAAAAAAAATTACGTGGATATTAATTCTATATAACTCGGTTGACTTAACGATTCTAAAAACAATTCAAATAACTAGTAAAAATATAGTTTAACCCGAACAACATTCAAAATTACTTCTTATTTTTTTAATATTGAGATGAAAATATATTGGACTGACCAGAGCTAACTTGTCAAATTCACAATTATGATCATGAGACCATGATAACCCTAACAGAAAATAAATAAAAATAAATTATGAAACTTAATTCCGAATCAACCAAATGTTGAAGAATAAAAAAGAAAACTAGAAAAAAATGACTCGAGTCAACTGGATTAACCTGTCAAACTCAAAGAAAATCAAAATAAATTATAAAACTCAATTCTCAATTAACCTAATGTTGAATGATGGAATTGAAAAAAAAAAATCAATTAAAAAAAGACACAAAAAATGACATGAGTTAGCCAGGGTAGCTCACCAAACCTATGACTTGGGTTATAAGATCGAGATAACCTCATAAAAAGTAAATAAAAAAATAATTCAAATCAACTCAGGTTAACTTATCAAATTTATAACCCGGGTCATGAGACTCAGATAAACTCATAGAAAGAAAATTGAATCAAACTATAAAGTATAGTTCTCAATCAATCTAAAGTTAAATGATGAAATTGAAAAAAAATCAATTTAAAAAAAAATAAAAAATTACTCAAATCAACTCTAGTTAACTCATCAAATCTGTAGTCATGAGATCAAGATAACCTCATAGAAAGCAAATCAAGATAAATTATGAAGTCTAGTTTCCAATAAATAAAATGTTTAAGGATAAAAAAATCAATTAAAAAAGAAAAAAAATCCGAATCAGATTAACCTACTAAACCTGCGACTCATAATATAAGATTAAAATAACCCCATAAAAAACTAAATAAAACAAATCATGAAGTTTAATCTTTAGTAAAACAAATGTTGATTGATGAAATTAAAATTAAAAAAATTATATTTTTTAAAAAAAGTAATAATATTTTGTGAAGTGATGCAGGATAAAAATACCATCTCTTTTAATATCTTATTAATTATAGATGACTTGGAATATAAGATTGAGATAACTCCATAAAAAACTAAATAAAACAAATCATAAAGTTTAATCTCTAGTAAAACAAATATTGATAGATAAAATTAAAAATAAAAAAAATATTAAAAAAAAGAAAATAATAATATTTTGTGAAGTGATGTATAATGAAAACACCATCTTTTTTAGTATTTTATTAATTAGAGGTGTTTATTATAAATTTTTACGTTATAGGTTACAGGTTACGAGTTTTATTGTGAATGGAAATTTTAATAAGATATCATATAAAATCTTTACCAATTCAAGAGAGAATGGAGGAGAAAATGATAAGGCTTGTGGCTAGTTTTTTTTTTTTTTTTTTTTAATTTGATGATAAAATTGTAATATAAAATATAAAGATTTTTTAATTATTAAGTGAAATATAATAATAATATAATAAATAATTTGATATCTTTTATTGATTTTTTTGGGGTGTTTTGTGATGAAGTGAAGTGTCATGAATTTATAAACTATAGAATTACATTACATTGTGAAAGAAATGATGAAAAATGAGTACAGGGAGTTTTTTTTTTAATTAACTGAAAAAAAGAAAACAAAGAGTAGCGCCTAAAACTAAAAGAGGGCAGAGGTTCAGCTGGTGCACATTTTAAGCAGAGTGAGCATCCCCCGCTTCAAATAGCACTTGTATAAATAGCGCACGCGTTAGCGCGCATTTGTGAACACTCTCACTCACATTGAAGCGAAATGGAAGACGATACAGGAGAGAAATCAAGCATTGTGATCGGCCTCATAGAGAACAGAGCCAAAGAGGTACTGTACGCTCTCCGTTTGTTTGCCGAGAAAATGTGCGAAAACCAGAGGAAAATCAGTGAAACTTTTAGTAGTTATAAGTTATACCAGTAAAATCACTATTTCGCTTCCATGCATTTATTTACTTGAGAATCTGAACCAAGACAGATAGTAGTATAATAATTTAAAAGTTCCCTTTCATTTCATCTCCTCTTCGATTTCATTCGCTCCAGAACTGATAGTTTGAAATTTCAATTCATTAATGGCTTGTTAAATCTTGAATGTGAATTCCGTTCCTGATGTTTTTATCGGTCGGATGACTCTTTATTTTTTAAATATAGCTTATTATGTCTGTAATTCCTAACACTTCGATGATTCTTTGAGCTTCTAGAATCGGAAATCGTTTTTTCCCTCTTTATGCGATTATTTGATTGTTCAAATTAATAAGGCAAAGAGGATTCATGATATACATAAATTTAATTTTAGATGCTCAAACTGAAATATTTTAATGGTAAGAAATTAATTTTTCTCTCAAATATTTGGCCATGTAAAGATGACTCTAGAGTTGCTAGCAATTTGATAAAGTGAAAATTGAAATTGAAAAGTTCTGAAATATCTCAATTTCTTTTGCGCGCTTAGTAAGTTGATATTGTGTGATTGGCAGGTTGGAATGGCTGCTTTTGATTTAAGGTCAGCCTCACTGCATCTGTCTCAGTATATCGAAACTAGCAGCTCCTATCAGAATACAAAAACTCTGCTCCAATTTTATGATCCTGTGGTGGTCATTGTTCCTCCAAACAAATTTGCACCTGATGGCATGCTCGGAGTTTCGGATCTGGTCGATCGGTTTTATGCTTCAGCCAAAAAGGTCAATCTCGTTAACAGAATAGAATTTCTCCATGCCTGCTTCCTTTTTCTCTCCTCATGCACCCATTTCATGATATTATGTGCTGAATTTTGTAGGTAGTAATGGCCCGTGGTTGCTTTGATGACACCAAGGTTGTAACCCAGAAACATCTCATTCTTTAACTGGTGTTTTACTTCTGGGTACTGGTGCTTTGATATCTGATCCAATGTCCCTGTCACAACTTGTTCCAGGGTGCTGTACTAATTAAAAATCTAGCAGCCACAGAGCCTTCAGCTCTTGGTTTGGATACTTACTACAAGCAATACTATCTCTGCTTGGCTGCTGCTGCAGCTACAATCAAGTGGTACTCTCAAAAGTTGGGCTTGCCCTAAATTTAACTGGAAGAAAAGATTTTAATCTTAGATTTATTTTGTATGCCACAATGCCATACTTGAGGTTATATGTTAAGTAATTAGTTATCAACTACTCAAATCAAGTAAAAGTCTTCTCAATAGCTTGGTTAAAAAAGTGAGAGTTGTTATTTCAGGATTCTTATATCCGAGAACCAAGTTTTTAATAGAAAGCTAGGGAATCTGTCTTTTTTTATGTACTTAATATGGTAAGTGGTAACTATGTGTTTATTCATACAACTGTGTACTGTCACTTTAAGATGCCAGTCCATCACTTTGTAGGTAGTGCCTGTTAACAGTTTAACTTGGTCTACAAGGCTTATTGTTATTGAATAAGCAACCTAATAAATGCTGTATTTTCATTGATCATATGGTAAGTGGCGGCACTGACATATTCCACGGTCCACTGCATCTCTTCCTGCCTTAATATTTGAAACTTATTTGCATATCAGTTATAGATGTGCCATCAGGTATCCTTAGCCATAGTGTTGTTGGATATAGGGACCAAATATGACTAGTTTTTGGCACTGGACTGATGCTGAACCTTTTGTACTTTTCCTCATAGAAGTGAATTACTCTTGAATCCACATGAAAGCATGTGCAAGCAAATGACTTATTATACTTGATTCCGTGTGCACATTGGAAAAAAAACTCCAAGTTTGCAGATCTGAGTGGCAATGTTGTTACCGACTTGTGAGTATCTGCTTTTGAGAGTACTTTACTTGTCAGAGCATGAATACTTCATACTCAGTAACTGAAGGCAAAATGTCCATGTTGGACTGGTGTGAGTGGCATCCATATTTCTAAGATTATAGCATGCTTTGTTGTCTACCAGTTCCCCTTGAACATGATGGTTTTAGCCCAAAATTTTGCACTCCATGTTTCTTTGAGTCCTTTTCACTTTATAAAATCAAATTAGTCATTTCATGGTTGCCTAAAGTTTCTGATACTAACGTGCATTTGTTTACACCTTACAGTTATACTATTTTTCATTTTCTTCATTCATTATTCTGCTTCTAAAAGAAAGTTTCAACTGCATTATACACAGGATAGAAGCAGAGAAAGGGGTTATCGTCACCAACCACTCATTGTTGGTATATGCTCTCTCTCTCTTTCTCTCTCCAGACCTTTCTTTCTCTTTCAAAATGCAAAGATGATCAAATGTAAGAATTTGTGTAGTGTTTCTAGGCAGGATGCAAGCTGTTGCCTCTTTTTACTCTATTTCTTAGATCTTTGATCCTATTGCTCTTGTATCTTTGATAAATTTTTGGGCATTTCTTTTTATGTTGCGGAGCATGCCTTCTGTGATCCATCAATCCCCTTTGTGCAGTTAATATAGGTATTGGATTTATTTAGCCCCATTTTTCTGTCATGGTGGTGTTGGACTTATTTTGTACCCTCTTTGCTATGGCGGTATCTTCTATTATCATCTATGTCAAATGAATCAGAGTCAAACTTAGCTGTTTTATGCTTGGTTTAGGGTGAAAATAATCCAATAGCAGTGATAAATCTTAGGATTGTTTTTTTGAGATGCATTTCAAATCATGAAACAAAGTTAATGAGATTTTTTTTTGTTAATATGAGCTCCTTGGTATCTATGAAATTTCAATCTTCTCAAAGTTTGTCATTATGAGTATATAACAGTGGCTGAATAAAATTGTACTAAAAATCGAATGGCTCAAATGCATCACATCATTTTCTTTTCTTCGATATAGAACTTCATCTGTTTGTGTGTTTACATTTTATTCTCTTTTTGTTTAAGAATGCTTCTGAACTTTACTGATGGAATTCTCACTATCCTAGGTTACTTTTAATGGATCATTTGATCACATGAGTATTGATGCCACCAGGTGAGTTTCCTTTGCTTTCTGGATGTCTGGGTAAGTTTCCAGTATATGTATAAAATAGAATAAAGTTTGCATTAATGGTGTTTTTGTATTTCCATTGAAGTGACAGTTTTTGGAAGGATTTCTAGATGAAATCTAAATTAAATTTGGTGTTGCTTTCAATTTTTTTATGCTAGAAGATAAGCAGTTAAATCTTATTGCAGCGTCCAAAATTTAGAAATCATTGAGCCATTTCATTCTACCCTCTTGGGAACAACCAGCAAGAAAAGAAGTCTATTCCACATGCTCAAGACAACGAAAACCACAGGAGGGTATGTGAATATGCATATTACTTGGTAGATTCAGCATGTGATCACATGAGTGGGGACTTAAGCATGGAAAAAAAGTTGAGAACTCTTCAATATTTACAAGTTTATAATCTGCATCAAACAAGAGGTTTGGTTGTAGCTGGCTTGTCTTTCCATTATCATAAAAGTTTAGAAATTGATACAAATTGGAATATATCTCCAGGACTAGACTTCTACGGGCCAATCTGTTGCAGCCTTTAAAAGATATTAAGACTATCAACACTCGGCTTGATTGCCTGGTTAGTGTATTTGGTTAACTCGGATGATTTCTCTAGTGGAGCTATGTTAGCCTTATGCAGCCCTGGGTTTGCAACTAAAACAGTGCTGGTTTGTACAAACCATAACTGGTGAATGTTTATGTATGTGTGCATGTGTTGTGTGTGTAAGAAGAAGGTGAGCCTATTTTTCAATCATCTGAAGTTATTTTCACATGCATTTGTAGGCATTCTCTGTTATTCACATCTACATAGTACTTGTTAGAGTGCAAACCGCCAAAATGCACTATAATTGTTAATTGTCCTACAAGTATAGGTTACACAATTATTTTGTTAAGATAGTTATGGATTGGAATCTTAGGTTGGCAGACTACACTAGAATGAAAAGAAAAGATAAATTATGTGAAAATGCAAATGATATAACAAGTTAATCTGCTCATAAGGTACGCAGTTATGCTTCTTGCTGTATTTTCAGCATGTCCATAAGACCAGTTAATTTAAAACACAGCTTTAACTTGAGGGTATGTTTTGGACAGCTTCTGGGTAATAGCATCACTCAAATCATCATCAAAGTTTCAAACTCATGTCCAGCTCCAAAAATCATTGGTGTCGTTTTGCCAATGATCTCAATTAAATTCTGTTAATTGATTGTCTAAGTTTCCATTCCAAAACATTACCTAGCAAGTCTGTGTTTGGAAATACATAAATCTTAATTTTATATGGTAAACTGTTCATGCTTCATTGCTTTGAATTTCATGCAGCACAGCTTGCTACACCTCTCTTCTAAATCTCTCACTTGATGCGTCTCTTTGCATTTGATTTCAGGACGAACTAATGAGCAATGAACAGCTGTTTTTTGGACTCTCTCAGGCTTTGCGTAAGTTTCCGAAAGAGACTGGTAAGTGAAAATAATAATAAAAAGTAAAAGGGATATGTGGTCTACCAGTCCCCTCCCCTTCCTTTGGTAGTCTTCTGGAAAGTTACTCCATTTTTTGTTGTCAATCTTGGAGTGATCTTGTTCATGCTCTTCATTCAGATAGGATACTCTGTCACTTCTGCTTTAAACCTAAAAGAGTCACTAATGAGGTCTTGGGTGCTGATAATGCTCGAAGGAGCCAAGTGTTGATATCAAGCATTATTCTACTTAAAACTGCTTTAGATGCCTTGCCTTTACTCTCAAAGGTAAATCGTGTGCTTTCATATTTATATTACGAACCCGAACATGTTTTGATATCTTGGCACTTTTTAAACATTTCAGGCGCTTAAGAATGCAAAAAGTTTTCTTCTTGCAAATGTTTACAAGACTATATGTGAAAATGAGAAATATGTTTCCATTAGAAAGAGGTATGTTGCTAGCATGCTCCTGTTGATAAACTCTGTATTTTTTTCTCCACAGGACATAACTAGTGCTTGAGACAATGCACAAGTATTGTATCTAGTTTTTGGTTCCCTAGATCCTAGTTGGATAAGTATTGTGGGCCAGAATATGAGGGACAGATAATTGTGCCCATATCCCCATCTCTAATGTGAGGGCAACATAATCTACTTACTTTAGCACATTTTAATTGTTTGAAGGTTCAGAATAATGCATTTCAATTTTTGTGAAATATTTGTGCCCATATGACATCTCTCAACTGAGGGAAATGCATGTGCTAGTTTTGCAAATTTTAATTGTTTGAAGGTTCAGAATAATGCAATTCAGCTTTGATGTTATTTGCAAACATCTCTTATTTTTTCCTTTGTAGAATTTTTGAGGTCCACTATCTTTTTCTGTGTTTCTTAGATTTTGATTCTGGTTTACAAATTTCCCTCCTTCATACAAGCTTAAGTATGATACCAATTCTTCTATTTTCTGTCTTTCTCATATTTAATTATTTAACCTCAATGGGTGAGGAGGTTTATTTCCAGGTCAGATATTTTGTTTGATCTCTTAGGAAGGCCTCTGATTTGTTTGTTTATACCCATGTGACTAGCATATGATGCTTTGCAATGCAAGTGAAAACTATTGAGGAACATGGACCTAGGTTGAAGGAAATGATAATAGTGATGGTAATGGGATAGTGTTGATAAATGCTATTGAGTGCCCTAAAAGTTTTCACTATTATATTCAGTTGGTGATAAACTAAACTCAGAGTTAAAATGTGATGTTAAAGTAATCACCATTATGGCGTTTAATTTGCAGGAGATCTTGTTTTTATTTTGTAATGTTCCATAAAAATATACATTAACAAATTTTTTTGTAGTTTAATCCCATGGTCAGTCTTTGCTAAATCTTGTGTAAGTACAGACTACTCAATTCATTTTCTGAAAAGCTAGTTTGTTTTTTCAAGAGTGGGAGAGGTGATCGACGAAGACGTGCTTCATGCACGGGTTCCCTTTGTTGCCCGAACACAGCAGTGTTTTGCTGTCAAGGCTGGAATTGATGGACTTCTGGATATTGCACGGAGAACGTTTTGCGATACCAGTGAAGGTTTACTATCTAGGTTCCTGTCCCCTTAATTTTCTTTTTGCCCTTTTCCTTCATCTCTTGTTTTTATTGTTGTTGCTGTTTCCATGGGCAGCAATACATAATCTTGCAAACAAGTATCGAGAAGAATTTAAGCTGCCAAATCTGAAACTTCCATTTAACAATAGACAAGGCTTTTACTTTAGTATTCCACAGAAAGACATCCGGGGAAAGCTTCCCAGCAAGTTCATTCAGGTCGGCAATGTGATCCTTCTTCTACTCATCATAGAAAAAATCTCCTTACTAATTAATTTTGACATGTATTTTTTTTACACATGAATCAGGTCCTGAAACATGGGAACAATATACATTGCTCAACTTTAGAACTTGCTTCAGTGAGTATAATCCTCATATAAACAACTTCATAGTCATGTACTTGATTTTGTGAACGAGTATGAAATTCAGCAATTCTATGTGACAATATGAGATGTAAGGAGAAATGATATTACTGTTCATGAAGCATGATATCACTCCAATACCCGGCCCATTATAGTAAGGTTTACATATGTGCATATGTGACCTTTTCTTGATGGAATGAACTTAGATCACAATCTGGTGTTTGTGTGGCTTACTTATAGTTGCCCATGCCAAATAACTTTGTGCTCAGCTGGAACTAGCTTAGAATTGTTATGCAATAAATATCCAGATTACAATACATATTACTGAGTCTAAGAACCTCAATTCAGGTGATTGCCCATTTTTTGAAGTTGTGAAAATATTTTTCTGCAAATTTTGATGAAAATTGTTATAGATGCAACCATAATGATATTGAGGAGATGTGTGATACAAAGGAAGTCAATTGTACCAATGGAATCATTTATATGAGGCCAACTCAAGTGCAAATGTTAGGTTTTCCTCTAGTAGACTGCAGCTAGTCACTTGTCATCTCTATTTTCTTACAACATTTATAATTTTGTATGGCTAAGTTTCATCTCAAACAATTTATACGTGAATTTTCCTTTACTAAGACCAGAGTATTGAACATGAATAGAACTTTAAAGCAATGATCGTTGTTTTTCTACATGATTGTAATCTTCTCATTACAGATTCTTGTGTTTATGTAGGTGTATCAATTACTGTTATGTACGTACTACTGTATGTTCAATCTTCCTGCCTGGGACCTGGAAATTTCTCATTGAGTTTGCTTCATTCTGTAAAATGTGCAGTTGAACGTGAGAAATAAGTCTGCTGCTGCAGAGTGCTATATAAGAACAGAAGTTTGCCTTGAAGGTTGTAATAAATATTTTTGAAGTATTCAACTTCTGATAAATAAACTATATCTTGGTCTTACAAGCTACAAATGTTTTCTTATGCTCTATCTCTGGATGGAGTGTACCATTCTGTTTTGGGTTCTTAATGAAGTCTTGGTTTCTAAAAAGGTATTGACCTCGTGAAATGTTATTTGTGAATTTGAAGTGACAACTAATTCATTTTAAGAGATAGAATTGGTAGAAAGATCTACCTTACAATATCTGTTATCATGTGAAAATATGATCTGCTATTACAGTTCTCTACTAAAGGTTTCGTTTGATTATTTTATTTTCTTCTGTTAGATGGAAAAGGTCACTTGGTATCTTGTGGAAGGATTGTGGATGAAGAGGTTTATGATTGTTAGTGGGCTACCAGTTTTACATGGCAGAAGTTTTGCTTCTTAATTCGATTTAACAATAATTAGATGAATGTCCAATGTGTCATTTTATCATTTGGGCATAACTTTAAGGCTCTTACAAATTATTAGAAAGTCATAAAACTTTCAAACATTACTTCCACATTCCAGAAAATACATAAGATGAATTTATTTGTTTTATGCTGCATCTGATTTTGTAATATATTTTGGTGTTAATGTTCTTATTTGGTGCTTAATTTGTTAATTTCAATTATAAGGTACTTTCCAGGGAAATACTATGATCATCTCATGTATAGTTTGCTTATCGCAGAGGGAATCTAGAACCATTCAAGTTGAATTACAATTGAAAGAACATTTTTCTGCTGTCTTCGTCTTTCTGTTCATAGAACTTCTACTCATATATACCATGCTCTCTACGTTAGTTATGATCTTCACAATGCTCTTTTTATTACTTATATAATTGTACTTTATCTGCAGCCTTATTAAATTCCATAAGGGAGGATGCCTCTGCACTAACTCTGCTTGCAGAGGTCTTATGCCTTCTAGATATGATCATTAATTCATTTGCTTACACAATCTCAACGAAGCCTGTTGATAGATACACTAGACCAGAATTTACAAGTAAGCGATTTGATATTTTGTAGAGTATATCTTTGACCATCAGAGTTGAAATTGGGGTATGGCTGATTATGTCATTTGCTGACAGGTAATGGCCCATTGGCAATTGATGCTGGAAGACACCCTATCCTGGAAAGCATACACAATGATTTTGTTGTATGTCACTGGTTTATTTTTTGTTGATTGTTTGATCTTATGTGTAGTCTTTCTGACAAAGAAAAACTTAGGCAACTTTTTATTGCCTTAATTTTCTCGTCTTCCTGCCCTTCAAATCTGATTCATAGCTCTTTTTGCAGCCCAACAATATTTTTCTATCAGAAGCATCAAACATGGTAATTGTCATGGGCCCAAACATGTAAGATATGCTCTCATTTAAAGTTGCTCCCAGCTTGGAGTTGGAAGGCTTTTATTCATTGCATCATTTCCTTCTAAACTTAATTCTTGATAGTGTTTTCAAAATTGTCGATGCAGGTTGAGGTTCCAATACATCATGCTTAAACATTTTGTGTTTGGTTCTATAGTAATCTCTTCTATTTACTCTGGAACATGAAATTTGAATAGACCCCACTTCAAATGTCCTGGAAGCTTAGGATAAGGCCTTAAGATTACAATTTTGATTTGCCTCAATGTTGTTAAATGTCTATAGCAAAACAGAAAAATATTCGGTTTAGCTCTGTTATATCTAGTCTTGATAGTAATTTCAAATAAACCATCTGAAAGGATAGTATAGAATAATGGCCTTCAATGAACCTATCATAATATATGGATAACTGTGCATATAAAACAACAGGTGAATTGTGTTTATACAACTGAATGTTGGCTTTTACCTAAAGCGTTCAGTTTCGGTGTAGGCCACATAGGATTGGCTGAATGTAAGCTGCATTTGTTCTTCAGTTGTGAAGTATAAAGTTCTTTCATTGTTTATTTGTATCAACCTATTTGAGAGCAATATAAAACTATTCTTGGGATATTACCTAACAATTTAAACTTTTGGGTTGAAATGGTTTTTTAACACAACGGCCAATCAAAATTTTAAACTTGACACTTAATGGTCTATATACTCAAGTTTAACAATCTATAACTCCCTTCAGGAGTGGGAAGAGCACTTATCTTCAACAAGTGTGTCTCATAGTTATTCTTGCTCAGATTGGTTGTTATGTTCCTGCTCGCTTCTCAACTATAAGGGTAGTTGATCGCATATTTACAAGGATGGGTTCGGTAGATAATCTTGAATCAAACTCCAGTACGGTACAATTTCCAAACTCTATCCCTTTCATCACTTGTATGATGTAAGTCAAACTATACAAAGCGAACTTTTCATCACACACAGCACTCTTTTCTCAACTTCATATATGAGGACAGAGAAGCCTTGATTTTCTTTCAATTCCTTCAATCCTTCGATTTAATATTAAAAGGAAAAAAAAAGCTTAGACTAGATGTTTCTTGTGATATTAACTTGAATATAAATTGATATGGCAATGCTGCCACCCTCCTTCTTTAGTTTAATTCCTAGAATCATCTTTGTTTTCCTTTCAATTTGTTAGCTGTTCTCAAGAACAAATATTCACGTGCTATCTTCCGGATGTGCTTATAATAACAACTCTGTATCTAGGAACTTCTTTTCAGTACAAATTTAGATTAAGATCATTTGGTGGTGGAAAATTACTGGCACTCATTAAATAGTTGCATGTATGCAATCCAAACGCTCAGGATCTTTTAGGAAAATAGGAGGGCCAGTTGTTGGATGTTTTTGGAAGAGTGGTGTAAGTGAAACTAGCTGTTGGATGCAGAATAGCTCTTTAGAAAGACGCTACATGATATTTGTTGAGCCTCGTTTGAGACATTCTTTCAATTTTACTTTTCAATATTTTAGATTGTTTTGGGAATTGTGCTTTATAATATTTTTTTTATATTGAATTATATACTAGTCTCATGGATTTACTTTTCTTAAAAAAATCTACAACCTTCAATATTAGATCTGTTGGAGGTAGAGCTTCATAATATTTTTTAATTTGCATTCTATGAATTTATTCTGATTTCATAACTCAAGTCGTGGGTTTAATAGGTTGACTCAGGTTATTTTTTTTATCGCCTTTTCAAATTGATTTTTTTTTTCATTCTTTAACATTTGATTAATTGGAAACTGGGCTTCATAATTTTTTTTCGATTTGCTTTCTATGAGATTATTTTGATCTCATGAACTAGGTCATGAGCTTGACAGGTTGACTTGAGTTGACTTTGTTTATTTTTTTGTTCTTTTTTAATTGAATTTTTTTTTTTAATTAGGCTTTGTAATTTTTTTTTATTTGGTTTTTATTGAATTATCCTGATTTCTTGATCCAGATTGCGGGTTTAACAGGTTGAGTCGGGTTGACTGTTTATTTTTGAGGTCATTTTTAATAGAATATATATTTTTTTTCAATTCTATCTTTTAATATTAGGTTGCTTGGAAATTGAGCTTATTAATTTTTTTCAATTTGCTTTTTGTGGTGTTATCTCAGTCATTAATTTATTTTTTTCCTCTCAATTTCAACTTTCAACATGGATATGTTAAAAATGGAGCTTCATAGTTTTTTTTGTTTTTTATGAAGTTATCTTTGTTTCATGCTTTAGATCGCGAGTTTAACAAGTGAACTCAGGTTGACTTGGTTTATTTATTTTTGTCATTTTTAATTTTTTTTAATTCTTCAACATTGGGTTAGTTGGAAATTGGACTTCATAATTTTTTTTATTTGAGTTGTGGATTTGGAAGGTTAACCTGGGTTGACTTGAGCAGTTTTTGTCATTTTTTAATACAATATATATATATATATATTTTTTTAACATTGGGTTGATTAGGAATTGACCTTTATATTTATTTTGATTTGTTTTTTTTAGTGTTATTATGGTCTCATAATACGGGTTGTAGATTTGACAAGTTAACCCGGGTTAATCCAACATGTCACCATTTCAAAATTTGAAAACAAATATCATTTAATATGTCGTCGTATTAATATTTTAAAAAGATGACATCCAATATAATCATTATGATTAAATTTCTTTTATTAAAAAAGACGTCATCAATGCATAAACAATTTTTTACGTTAAAAAAATTGATCTGACTCTGACTCGCAGTACAGCGTGTATCAAATCGATCAAATCAATGATCTAGTCTTTTTCTATAACAAGTGTTGTTTTCTGCTGTTATAAACAAGAAAGGAGATGTAGTACCTGAGCATGTCATTTTGTTAAACATCAGCTCCTAGTATATTAACTTTTAAAGTGGATATTTCAAAAATTTGTTAACTATGCAATCTGTTTCATCTAGAACACCATTGAGTCATCATGTATGCATCTACATCTTATCAAACTATTGAATTGATGATTTACTGTTTCACTTGAACTCATAGGAAAGGAAAAATCATTCTTATACTATGCCTTCTACTGACATATCCTCAAGTTAAAGGTGAAATTAAGATACCGAGGAGCGCACTATACTTGAAATCGAAATTCTAATGAAAAGTCTTGAAGAACACTTAAGCTATTTGGAAGAAGGGCACGCTATACTTGAAAAATGATTAAAGGGCACACTATACTTGAAAATTGATTTTGATAGCAAGGAATCATATATTGTTTACTACATGGTGACGCAGATATTTTGTTTTGGATGCTACAGTTCATGACAGAGATGAAGGAGACTGCTTTTATCATGCAGAATGTCTCCCAAAGGTTACACACCATGTGTGCTTTATGCCAAAGGGATGTCACATAAATTATTTGTTTCTTGAAATGTTACTTTCTTCATTGCAGTAGTTTGATCTTTATGGATGAACTTGGGAGAGCTACTTCTTCAGCTGATGGATTTGCGATTGCCTGGAGCTGCTGCGAACATCTGTTATCACTCAAAGCGTAATCACTGCTCACACTCACCTCACCTCTCACCTGATACCAAGCCTTTGGAGAGTTTGCGAAGATTTTAATTGCCTAAATTTTTTTCCTTTCAGAGGAAGTTGGCATATTATTTTAACACTGTTAAGTGGATGCTTTACTGAACAGTCTTTTAAATAAACAAACGAAAAGGTTTGATGAATGGCCGCTTCAACTTAGTAATGTACTTGATACTATCAACTGCTCAAGCACCGAAAAACACATGCATTTCATATAATCGTATATAATTCTAACTTGTGCTTTTGCCAAAATAATCATAATTGATTAATTTAAATTTGTTACTTAGGCCTACTGTATAGCTGCTTTGGTGGTTTTCATTTCACTAAAAGTCAAAGTTGTTATATGATATTAGCTCAATTTAGTTATTGGAATTCATTCAAGATGTTTATAATGTGTTCCACGCATTTTATAACCAATATTCCCATGGTGGTACATGGAGACTGCCCAAAAAACCAGAGTAGAATTTTACTCGATCCCTGGTAAGTAGTAAATTTGTGTCCTGCTGCATGATGGTTTAGTAAATGATACAAGAACTCCTGTGTTTTCCAACTGAAAAATCATCCTAGTTTGCATGGATATGTCATGACATTGTTTTATTTGACAGTGTAGATTTGTTTAGATTAAAGACTTTGTAGAAGGCAAATACATTAACTACTACCATTGCGTGGAGTTTAGTTAGATGGAAGCTTACAGATAGAACAATTTTCTTTTACTATATTTTCAGTTATTGCTCTCTGCTTGATTCCTCCTGTATGCCTCTTGCTGTTTGTGTCCTGTTTGTCTTCTCATAGATTGCTCTTTCAAAAGGCTGTGCATAATATAACAAGTATAGAACTGCAACAGAAGGAATTTTCTTACTGCTTGCTTATTCTTCAGGTATTCCATATTCGCTACTCACATGGAGAACCTATCAGAACTAGCAACCATCTATCCAAATGTCAGGATTGTTCACTTTCATGTTGACATAAAAAGCAACCGTTTGGATTTTAAGGTGGTATCTCTATTTTTCATGTTGCCCTGAATTTTTCTTCAGCCATGTGCATTCATTAACTGAAACTTCGATTTCACAAGTAGTTTCAACTCGAGGACGGACCAAGACATGTACCGCACTATGGCCTTCTATTAGCAGAAGTGGCTGGACTGCCAAGCTCAGTCATTGAAATGGCTAGAAGCATCACATCAAAGATTACAGAAAAGGTGATTTCTCTAAATCAACTAATCAAGGCTTCAACTTTCATTTCAAGTAATATGTTAACTACAGTGTTGAACTAGTTCACAACTCTCCGGTTTTAAGTACCTTAAAAGGAATTGAAAGACTAATAGATCAAAGCTCCAGGCGGACAAGCATGGGAAATTTGTAGTATTAGAACTAGAAAATAACCGGCTTATTAGTATATGATGAAACTTGTATGTGAGTCAGAACTTAGGCAGAAGCAAGATTGAAGGCGGCAAGAAACATTGTTCATTCAGAATTTTGCATCAGTTCAACATAACTATTCCTAAGAAAAAGTTGCATAAATTGACTGTTGTGTTAATCACATTCATCATGACAGACTTGTCATTCTGACATCGCTGTTCTATTTGTTAGCCATCTAACCGTGCGGCCCTGCCTACATGCCCCTTCCTGAATAAAGAATATCAACCAATATGTGCAGTAATCTTATTCATTCTGATGGTAGTTTAAATTTTTCATGTCCAGCAAACTAAGCAAACGGAAGTAAACTGCAGGCAGTACCATCAACTGCAGATGGTGTATCGTGTAGCTCAGCGATTGATATGCTTAAAGCACTCCAACCAAGACGAGGATTCTATCCGGCAAGCATTACAGAATCTCAAAGAGCAGTACATAAATGGAACACTTTAAAGCTTGTCGCAAGAAGTAACAACCCTCCAGTTCCAGGATGTCCAAACTGATTTCTTGTTATAGCAAAAGTTTCGAGACTAAAAATTAAAGTTCTGAAATCACCTTCCTGAGTGCAATACCATCATGTTAACATGTAGATCCCAAGTTTCCATGTACCAATAATTTTCATCGTAATTTTGCCAACAGGCAGGGAAGAAAGGTTAAGCAATAAGGTTAACAAACCTTTAAAAATTCTTGTGAGGGACCAAAAACGAAAAAAAAAGAGAATTTTAAACCGGGGAAATCATCAACACTATTGACTGTCTAGAAAATGTGGAGCATCTTGGGCAGAAGATAACGCAAAATAAGATGATATAGCTACGCTTAAGGTTTAAAAAATAAAATTAAAAAAAGGGTCGAGCAGAAGCATTCAAAGTATAAAACAAAGTTTCCATGCCAGTTAGACAATTGCAACTTGTGATGCAACGCTCCAAATAGAAAAACACGTTCCAAAGTTTTCCAAAATTTTGAACTCAGTTACAAAAATGTCCTCCAAAAATATCCAACAAGACAAAATAAAACCACGCACATCACTGAACTCAACGGTAACGACGAAGGGAGAGTGTGTTGTTTCTCTTCCAGTTTGCCCTGCGTGAAGGTCGAGCTTTGTGGTGCAGGTGTCCCCTGCCACGTAGACCCCTGTATTTCTTCCCAGCGGAGGTAAGGCCACGAAGCTCCCTGTGCTTGTGTACAGGATTGCAGAGCCAGTTGATTCTTGGGTCATTGCGGATGGCATTGTGGGCAACATCAACCAAGATTACCTCAAAGTACTTGTAAGTAGAATCCTGTGTTGAAGAAAATGCATTACTAATGCAAGTAAATGGATAAGAGTGCTAAAGTAGGATTCTTGGGTAACCAGGCTAAGACATGCAACAAAAGTGATAAGTGAAATGAGACAGATGCACATTCAAACTTGGCTGCCTAACCTCGTTAATCCAGTATGAATTAAGAACCCTGAGGCCCCCCAATTTCCGGCCAGCACGCTCCTCTGCCACAGACCTCTTGCTTCGTTGAAACTTCAGTTGAGTAACACCCTGGTTTGTTGGCTTACCATATACAATACCCTTGGGAACGGGCCTCTTCCTACCACCCCGCCTGACACGGATACGATAAACCACGTAGCCCTGAAAAAAACTATTTTCAGTAACCAGGCAGACATACAAAACAATTGACAATTGTTTGTGCAGCCAAGCACACTTCAAAAACAAGAAGTTAAGATGAGGTGAAGGAACAAGAGTAAGAATGGCAACATTAACCAGTTGATTTAACAACAGCATTACTGGTCTCCATTTTTATAAACATCAATGTTATAAACATCACCTAACTATCAAATCACAAATATTTAGTGTTCTTTAAGAAAAGCTGAAAATTTGAACAAAACAAGTTATTTTGATATTGCTGGTTTCAGGAAGCATTCCTTCATTGTAAGTAAGCACCCTCCTTTGGAAGAATGAATACACATCAAGACGCAACCTAACCAGCAATAATCGCACAATGCAAATGAGAAACCGCATTGTTAAGCAATGACAACAATAACATGAGCACCAGCTGATTACGTATCTAAACATAGCGGCACACAACTACACACGTCATCATCCAAAACAAACATACCTCTAAACTTAGTTCCATATCCATCATAAAACACAAAAGCCAGTAACTTCAAACACAAAACAAAACGTAAAACTACCAAACATAAAAATACTTTATTACACTACACAATTCAGATGAAAGGATTCAAAGAGTACTCCACAAACAAAAAAATTAAAGGGCTTTAAACTCAATCAGTTAACAAAATCTAACCAAAAAGAACACTCATAGAGTTCAAATGTAACTGAAGCTCAAAACCCATAAAAAAGCCAAAATATTGAAATAGCAGTCAATGATCTAACTGAGATCTCAGAAACACATGACCCATACTAAGCATGGTAATCAAAGTGTTACCTGCTTGGCCTTATAGCCCAAGCGGCGAGCCTTGTCAGGGCGAGTGGGGTGCGTGACACGAACAATAGAAGGATGCTGGCGGTACTCCCAGCACCTAACCCTTTGCAAGAACCTCATCACATCTGATTGCTTCTTCCTCCATAGCTCAGACACGTACTTGTAAGCCCCTATTTTTATCAAACCCACAAAATAAAAATCCTTAAAACTATTGACAGCAAGCTTTAAAAATCACTAGATTGAAACTTTTTCAATATAACAAAAACTTAAGCTCTTTATTTTCTGTGAAAATGAATTTGCAAGAAATGTATGTAAAATCCTTGTTGGAACCAAGTAGAAAAATGCAATAATGGTAACACAACTACATAGAGAAAAACATTATAAAGTGACAAACAAGAAAGAAATTTCTAAAATCTGTTTTATGGTAATACCTATAAAGTAAAGTTAGCATAACAAAATATAAGAAACAAAAGAGCGGTTTGAAGTATGAATGAGTAAAGAGAAGGGATGTTAGTTTAGAGAGAGATAAAAATACCCATTGGATCAGAGCAGCAGCGGTGCCTGGCTGGTGACTAGGGTTTTTAGATTACAAAGACGATAAATATAGAGAGGGCTTGGGTGAGTGGAGAAAATAAAACCCTAGTACAAAAAACTGGAGAACCGTAATCTTGGCCGTTCATTTCTTTGATAGTTGTGGCATCTTATAGGAGTGTTGCTTTTATGGACCGGTGTCGTTCTTTTTAATTTTCGTTAGGTGCTTGGGCAATGAGAATATGGGCCACGCCCAAGAAGGATGATGGCGGACCTCCAAAAGTTGCAAGATTTTTGTTTTTCATTGCCATTCCCTAAACAAGGTATAATTCTGTTCCGGTTAATGTTTTATTTTTTAAATTAGAAAGATATATTTTGGTTTTGGAATATTTTGTCATACCGTTTAAGTATTGTATTGTTTATATATATATAATTTCAATTTAAATTCAAAGATAAATTAATTTGGAATTATACAATTCAAATTTCAAATATCTAAATATAATTTTAAAGTTTAAACCTTTATATGTAATAACTACTAAATCATTGGTTCGCGCTATGTTGCGGGTAGGATCAACTTATTTAGCATAAAAGAAATATTTATGCATAACTAACATTTTCCAGTAGAAAAAAAATAAACTAAGTAAGAGTTGACTCAATGTGACCTGATAGACTCAACAGGTTCAAAGACAACCTGAACAACTGGTAAAAACATAGTTTGATAAAAAAAAATTAAGACGACATCTTTTTTTAAATATTGAGACGACAACATATTAGGTTGACCTGGATTAATCTTCTGAATCCACAACCCTGGTCATGAAACCATGATAACCTCACATAAAGCAAATCAAGATAAAAATTATAAAGTTCAACTTTCAATAAACTCATTATTGAATGATAAAATTGGAAAAAAAAATCAATCTAAAAAACAAACACAATAAAATGACCTAAGTCTATCTGGGTTAACTTGCGAAACTCGTAACTCAGGTCATGAGACTAAAATAACTTCATGTAAAATAAACCAAAACAAATGACAAAGCCTAATTCATAATCAATTAAATGTTAAATGACAAAACTAAAAACATTATCAATTAAAAAATAAATAAAATAAACTTAAGTCAACTAAGTTAGCCTGTTAAACCATTAGCATGGGTCATGAGATAAAATTAGAAAAAAAAACATAAATTAAAAAAAAACAAAAAAAAATTATTCAAGGAATTAAATAAACGGAATGAAACTAAAACATCTCGGCTAAAATGTGGCAAAAAAATCTAGAATAGATCATTTATTAATAATAAAAATTATTTTTTTCTATAAAAAAAATAAAAAATACATCAAGATTACAACTATTTTTTATAAAAAATTGAACCATAATAAATTTAATATTTTAGTTTTTATATATAAAAATTGTATTATTTATATTTTTTCTTCATTTGAAAAATAATGAGAATTTTGTATTAGAAAACCATAAACAACCTTTAAAATATATTTTACAAACTCAATATAAATTTGAAAAATTAATTTTTCTATTTTCAAGATAGAAAAATATTGTATTTCAAAAGTAAGTTGTAGTTTTTATTTTTTTTTGAACAGCTCCTAATCATTTATGAATTTAGAAATCATTATAGTACATAGTTTCTTGCTATTTATTAACCATTTCATCTACTCCCTATGTTAATTTGCCTACAAGTTCACTACAAGTATTCTTCTCTCTTTTTCTCCCTTATCATTAATTTTTTTTTTTAAATCATATGTTGCCTTATTTTTGGGGGTAGATATATTAGATATATGGAACCTTTGATTTATTCCCAAAGTATTTAAAAAAAACCTTGTATATGATCTTGACATGATTAAATTGTTCTTTGCAGTACATTATGGGATAACATAAATATGAAGAATTCATTGATTGTGTATATAGCTTCCTTGTACGCTTGATTTGACATTTGATGATGGTTTTCATTTCAACTAACAAGGCGTACAAAGAGTTTAAGGATCTCTAGGAAACCTCAATGCAGTTCAAATCAAGCATAAATAACAAAGTAAAGGCATGGACATGAAAGTTTTAGAGCATGTCTATTAGCAAAAAGAAATAAAGAATAAGAAGATAATAACAAAAGAAATGTGGCAATGGACCTGAGCTTAGGTTATTATCTCAATATAAAAAATGTAGATCTAAGAAGTGTGGCAGTGGTTTTGCAAACAAGTTCAGGAGTTTTACAGCTTCCACTAGTCTTTCTCATGTACTTGTTATGAGAACAAAGATAAATTGACTCGGGAAATAGAAATGTTTTTTTTTCCTATCTTATTATTAGAAAGAAAAGAGGGAATTATTGAAATTTTATTGCTTCTCAATTTTGGTAAGTCACAAATGGTTTTTTGGTTTTTTAATTCATAAAAAACAGTGGCAATGGTTGGAGTTTTAACATATCATATTAATCATAGTACAATAGATATTTGGACAAGTAGTAATAGTTGATGTTCTTAGATGGATTGAGAATGACTTTCTAAAGCCTTTGATCAAAAGCATTGTGGAATATGTCACAAGCATCTAAGGATTCAGATGGATATTAGATACTTGGATGTCATAAGGGATTCATGGTAGAGGTGTTTTGTATTTTTTTTCCAAGTAGTGGAGCTCAATCCCAATAACACTAGTGGAATAGGCCTATCTAAAGGTCAAACCACGTAGATTTTGTGTGCCATATTATTCTCTCTCTTTTTGAACTAAAATATGAATGATTAATTCATGCTAGCAACCTTATATAACATAATCTTCTATAACTTACAATACAAGGAAAATTAGCATAAATAGACCACTCCAAAGATAAATTAGCATTGAGTCTCACTAAGCATTGGGCCACAGTTGTGCTCGGACCCAATAAGAAAATCATGTTCGGGCATGACAGATCCATATAAGATTTGTGGCCCATTAAACCTTGGAGAAGTGGGTTCATAGGTTCTACCTCGTGGTTTGTTCACTGGGACATGGTATCCCCTAGGCATTAACATATACCTATATCTGGTAGTTGGGCTCAAGCTTGTTAATCTACCTAAATCTATGGTTGGGGTGAGTAAAAGACTTAGTATCATGTCTAGGCTCCTCCTATATAGGCTATATGATTAAGTGTCATGTCATTTCACATCTTTATGTGTCATTATGATTGGGCACGTAGCGTTTCATCTACATAGGCTTCTATATTCTTGTTCAATTAGCCTTTAAAGATGTTGTTTACCATCCTGTAGTGTATGGTCCTAGCTTTTTTAATCCCAAAAGACTTGACTTTGTAATAAAACATTCTTTTATCGTTATAAAAGAAGTCCTTTTCTTTTATTGTTATGATGTATATAGATCAAGTGATAACTTAAGTTCGGGTAAAAACATGGCAAAAAAGATCTTGAAACATAACATTATTATCTTGTATTAAAAGCTCTAGGTTGTTGCATATATTTTACATATGCTCTTTCGGGTTTTGTGAGCTTACTATTGTTGTCCAAATTCAACTTTGCAAGGATGAAGTCTATAGAAAGATGAGTGTCCAACATCTTTTTAGAAAATAAAGAACCCTTCATGTAATAAGGGTCGTACCTCTATACCTTAGAGGTTCATATAACCACATATCTTACTTCTCTTTTAAGGTATTCCTGGTTTAAGACTACCTGAAGAAAGCTCTGAGATGAGTGATGATGATGGTTCTTTTAGTGGCTACGACTAATTATTGGTTTGACTTTGAACTTTTAGAGATCATGCTTGGAGTATTCATTTTCAGAACACCCTTTTATAATGGCAAGAATGACTTTCGGGTGGATTTTAGGAGCAATTGTGCTTGCATTTACTCTTTTGCGTATCATTTTAATCTGCCTTTTTTAAGAATTGAAGTTGCTTATATACACTTGGTGGTGAAGCCAATGATTACACCATCAACTAAGAAAGAGCCAGAGCCTCGAGTTACTTTAGTGTGGCTAGAAGATCCTTGGTGAGTACTCTAATTTGTCGGGAAAGTTGTTGTAGATTTTAAAAAAAATGATAGAGCACCTGTAGCATAAAGGTCAGTGACTCTTATATGTCTTAATGCTTTTGGGTTGTCAACCATTGAAAGAACTTGGAAATATGTAGAAAGAGAAGGGAATGAACTAGCTTTTGTTCAATTCTTCACAGACGGTGCTACTAACAAAGTCTAAATCAATCAATAAACTTTAGGCTTTTCCACAAGTGATTGTTGGGCTTTGAAGATTATGGAAAAAAAGCTTGGTTAGTAGTCTAAGAAATCCTGCAAAACAAGTCTCAAGTGTAGTTTAGGGATCCTCTTATGAGACGTGAGAAAAAAAATACGTGTGTGTGTGAATGAATCTAGTCTTTTACATAGTGATTCATGTGTGTTTATATATCTATGAATTATACCAACTTGTATGAAGTAAAGGAAAAATATGAAAATAGACTATGTAACTTCTTTTAGAAGCAATTCTATAAGATAATAATGTTTGATGGCGAGTGATTAAACTATTAATTATAAAATTAGATGGTTAGATAAGTCAGATTTTAGTGATGAGCATACCTTAACACTATTTGGTGAGCCTAGTTATGTTATAAAAATCATGTTAGCATTAAATGTTAAATGTAATCAATACAAAAGAGTGGCAGGTAAAAATAGACTCAGGTAGTTGGGTTAAGGCAGGAGCTCCCTGATCCAAACTATTTGAGGTGGTAATGATATTAGGTTCGAGCATGCACATCCAAAATATTAAGGTGATGCTCCAATTGTGAAAAGGTTGAGTCAGCCTTAAATACCATTAGATAATAGGCCACGGTTGTGCTCAAACTTAATAAGAGAAATTTTGTCTAGACATGGTATATTCTTATAAAAAGTGTGGCTCATAAAGATCTGGGCAAAGGGGTTCATAGATTATGTCTCGTGGTTTATGCTGAAGGGTAATGGGACCAATCCTAAGTCTAAACCAGGACTCATATATGGTAAGGTGACTTGGAGTTGCTAATTCCGTAAACAAGATTGACCAAAACTGAACCACTATGTTCAGTTCTGAAGAAGCTTGAAGATCCCTAGTTTTGCCTAATTTTAAACATCTTCTAATCAATCATACCAATTGTCATATGTGAGTGCCCTTCACCGCCATTCCCTGCTTATTATAAGCACCGCCATTCCCTACTTATTATGAGCAATGAGTAAGTATCATATATGTCTCTCAAAGTTTCTTTGGTTTGCGCCCTATTTTCCATATGCTTCTCCATGACAAGTGAAACTTTGAAATTTAAACAGCTTGACTCCTGATGCACCATGCTATACTTGTATATTCTAGTTTTGTTCCTACCATAAAATGCTCTGTTATTTAAAAGGTTTTTTTAGATACAAGTTGTTTAATAGTTTTAAACCAATCAATAAATTTCATGTGGCTGCATTGTTTGTGAAGTACAAGACGAGAAAAAAAAAACCAACTAAAAGGTAGTGTTTTCTTTTTTTTTTCTATTTCAATTATATTTTCTTAGTTTTTTTTCTTTTATTTCAAGCGGGTAGTGTACTTTCTAAGAACAAAAGATAAAAACCAAAAAATAGCATCAAGCTAAACGAAATGAGCTGAAAAGATCGATAAGAACTAAAGCCATAAAAAAAAAAGACTGCAAAAATAAAATAAAAAAGATGAATTTGGGAGGAAATTAGTTTTGAATTTATTATATAAGCTTAAAATGGGAGTACAAAACTCAAAATATCGGGTCATTTGTTACAAACTCGCATGCCATAGATAGAATCATCGCCTTCTCTCGAATTGCACAGTTGTCCCTCCCATTTTGATTTTTGAAGCATTTTATTCCATGTACAATCTTCCACATAATTTCCACCTTTCTCAAGAGAGAATCCACTTGGCCACAAACAACTAATACAACTCCACCTTGCTCCAATAACAGGAAGACAGCTGCTCCACTGGCTTTCATTTTCCTTCAACAAAAAGACCAGCTTTCGTATAAACCAAAAAGACAATCTTCCTTTCTCTATCTATGCCTCCGGTCCTTTTCCCTTCTTGAATGCTTAACCTCCTCCCACTCTACTGGAGGTGGTGGTGATGGCTCACACCTAGAGGGCTTCCTCTTAAAGTGCCTGTCATCATCACTGGACTCGTAGTCCATGGCAGCTGCAGCAGCACTGCTACTGCTCGTTCTAGCCTTCACAGAAGATGACTTATAGTCATCATAGTAGCCATTATTAACTGGAGATGATGACTTGTGATGTGCAGAAGATGCAGGGCCGCCGCCACCACCCGCTGGTGCTGCTTCACTAGAGGAAGAAACCTTGCGCTTCTTACTGGCGGGTTCTTCTTCTGCTGGAAAGCTAATGCGAGAGAACACACTTACTTTATGATTGCGGTCTGTTGCTGTTGTTGAAGCTGGCTTAGTGGTTGTCTCAGAGACAGCTTTGGAAGAGGATTCTGAGCGATTGCGGGGGTGGTGGCGGTGATCACGGTCACTGCGGTCACGCTTGTGGCATTCAAAATCATCAGCATCTCTGTCGCTGTGTTCATGGTGGTGGTCGGACTTTCTTTTAGACGGGCGCGGTGGTAAAGGGTCAAGCTCTCGTGCTGACCGTTCTGGTGATGATCTCTCAGACCGGCGACGGTGATGATGGTGGGGATCGCCGCTGGATTGTGGTATTGACTTCTGCACCAACAAACATGGAACAGCTATTATAATCTTGAATTTTTTTTCTTTCCTCTACTTTTCTAAAGATATCAGAAAATCAAAACGCGCTAAACTTTACTACGTGGTATGTTGTTCTTGTAATGATCAAATGAAGTACATTATTCTTCATTTTCATTATTTATAACATATTTGGGGCCATGGCTTTTTAAAAAATTTAAAACCTTTTTTTTTTTCAGATTCTCAAGATCCTTGGTTTTATTAATCATTATTCCATCCCCAGCAAATAAAAAACAAGTTTATAGCATAGAAACTCCTGAAAAAGGCCATGAATTCAATGTTACTCTTATTTCTTCCAACGCCACATTCGAGGTTTTTAGTGCTCTCTTTTTAACTACTAAAAGAACCACGAACGAGTGTCTGCTTGATGCCAAGGAAAATATTTACTCAACTACTCCAAGCACCATATTCGGGGGTAAAGAATTATATCGTTCCACCAAAAATAACCCACAAGCATTAGATCAAAAACATCAAAAACGAAAAACTAGAAGCAGAATCACCCTTATTGGAACGAGTGAATTGCTCTTCTCTAGGACGTGGTGCCAGCAAATCCAGAATGAATGACAGAGAAAAATAACAAGTAGGAATGAGGTGGAAGAGGGAATGGAAACTGATCTGATAAAAGTCCACGAGGAACCATGAGCATGCTGCTCAGAGAAGAAGAAAAAAAAAACTACTGAAAATCCAGAAACTAGGTTGGATTTGGTGTTGGGAATTTTATTCTCTTCCTATACGTTGTTCATTGGAAAATGGAGATTTTTTTTTAAGTACGAAAAATAAGTTAAGGATTCAGGAAGCCCGGTGAAATAATAAAAATAATAACCACCAATTATCCTTTCTCGCATTGAAAAGACAAGAGTTTTCTTGCCAACTCGTGCTCATCAACACCATGGAGGGTACCTGCTGCAGTGCAGAAATTGATAACAGAAGAGAAATCCAAGCAATAAAAAAGACATACAGATTTCATTGAAGAAACATCACCACTGCTGCTCACTTCCCTACCCAATGCCCGATCTCTGGAAAACACCCTACGGAAGAGATATTATTCAATCAGAAACTACAAGGCATCAAGAAGCCAGCAGATTTAATGAACCAGAGGAAAATGGAGCAGGTTGAGTCACATAATCATCAAACTCAAAATATGTCAATTTTAATTAGAATTGCAGCTATACAAGGTCTTGGTTGTGGGGGTACCTCTCAGCTCGTCTCTCATTTTCATGACGTCTCCTGACATCAGCTTTGCGGGCCTCAAATTCCTCCCTGCTCATTAGAGGAGGTCCAAGATTCATATTCATTCCAAATCCAGCAAGATCCCTACAGCAGTTGGAGAAAAACGTTCCAAATAAATTACATCAGCTCACAGAGATAACAAGGAGAAAATACCAAAACACAGGACTGCGTACCTCTGAGGTGGAACAATAGGCATCATATAACCCTGGGCTCCAAAAGGATCTGGAGGCATAACACCCCCAAATGGAATGTCCAAGGGACTTAATCCATAACCCATATATGGCATTGGACCTGGATAAGGAGGCATGTATCCTTCCATTCCAGGTTGCATGCCACTCCAATACGGATTAAAAGCAGAGGGACCCATGGGCATCACATAGCTCTCAGCTGCAAGATCCTGAGAAGCTCTCCACGAATCTATGAAGCATTCAAATAGAGAATCATAAGTATTAACACCAATAACTAAATACGAATTGAAACAAACACACAAACACAAAATTTACGAACTCTAAAACAATGAAAAATTTATGATGAACTCTAAAACAATGAAAATGTCCCTATTCCATAAAAAAAAAAAATTAATCAGTCATGTCATGTATGAAACCAGATTTACAGAACCTCCCAAAAACTAAAGAAAAGCAACAAATATACCATTTGGAGGCATGCAAACTTTCTTCCTTTTCTTTTTCTTCCCTGACAAGGAAAAAATCACAGTCAGTTAAACTACTTGTGTACCTTTTCTGGGTGAAATTAAGAGAATGCAGAAGATTCCATCACGCCCCAACAATAACAATAACAATAACAATAACAATATATATATATATATATATATATATATATATAAAGATTGATCATTACCAGCCTCAATAGGAACCAGCTTCTGCTGCACTTCTTCCTCAGGCAGTGGAGCACTTCCTTGTGATGCTGGCTCCTTCACACTCATCGACTCGTGGGTAGCCTCAGATACATCTGCAGCTTTGGCAGTCCTCACTTTCTCAGGGACTTGCTGAGAAGCAATAACAGGCTTCTCCTCTTCTGTTATTTCCTTGTTTAAATTTGGGGATTCTGCATTACCAGGAGACAGCTTATGTTGTTCTCCCTTGGATGCAACAGACCGTGTGGGTGATGGAACCTTTGGCGGTGGACAGCGTGCAGACTCCATATCTAAACTTAGAAGGCAAGAATGACATTAATCATACATATAATCGAGAGCAGAAAATTAATGTAACTAAAACAAAACAAAAAAACACACAAACCTAGAACTGGAAAGGTACTTCCTGCATTTTCAGCACTACTGTTACCAGACTCCAAGATATGATTGATCGTATCCCTAAGAGTCTTGTTAGGAAGAAGATCATCTGCAAGGACATTTAATACCCCACATACACACTTTGACTGTTCAATGATGTAATCTCTTATACCTGTATTAAACAGAAGAGGCAAGTTCATGTAAGAATACTCTAAATACTGAGGATAAGGATATCCCATGATGTTGAAATGAGCTAACAGGCAAAGTTGACATGCCTAAAACTAACAAGGTAGAAGATGGTGGAAAAGTATGCCAAATCACTGAGTCAGAAAATTTAATTTTGCAGTAGAACAATTCACGTGGAAAGTGCCAAATGAAATTCCAATACAAGGTGGTACAGGAAAAAAAATCAATGCTTACACTTGTCGCAGAAGCTTGTGAAACAGCATTTGCTTGTTAAGACTGCATCCTTCATAACTTCCTTACAAAGTGGGCAGTGAAGTTCAGGTGGAAGATCACCAACAGGCCGTGTGGAAGGTAAGCCTTCAATTGCTTTCTCAAAAGCAGCCCTGTTTAAATTTAAACATTCATAATGAATTTGAAAGATGACAACTCTAATCTTTGACCATATGGAGAAGAACTGCTGGGACATAAAACGGATATCAGCTTACTCATTTGGCTTCAAAACAGCAACTGCGCCACTAGGTAAAGCATATGAGCCATCTGGGGTCGCCATCAGCATTGACTTTGGAATACCAGTTGGAGGCCTTACTCTTTTAATATCGTAATTAGGGTCACCATTTGTAGAGCAGTGCTGAATAAAATGCCCTGAACAAAGGAAGCACACACATTAAGCACAGGTTTGCATAATGCTCTCCAACCAGACAAGGCATTTTCTTTGTTTTCATTCAAAAATGAACATTTACATACCAGGAAGCTTGCATCTGTGGCATACATAGCCTTGTGGAGGTGTTTTCCGCTGCAAGCCTAATCAACCTCAACAAGAAAATCATTTACTTCAGGGTGATGGGAAAATGTTAAAAGTTAACATGCAAGGGCATAAACTAGCAAAATAGATATCATTAGGAATGCTAAAATTAGCACGAAACCAACAAGAATGAGCTCGCACAATCACAAAGGGAAGGAGAAATTTATAGATAAGCAAACACACCGAAAAAAAGCAACACAATAATCGCAAGAGAAGGAATAAGAAAATCACCAAAACCACGCCCACCCATTCTTCCAGCAAATCCCCTTCCAAAACCTCTACCAGCACCAAAGCCATCAGCACCTTGACTGCAAATCCAAATGGAAATTAAACAAATAGAACGCAATCACAACTGACACATTTCAATGTAACACAATTGAAGATCATCTCACCGCTGCCAGTCCAAAGCTGGAGTATCAATTAGTGCCTTAATTCTGTCATCCTCGTCAGCCTTGTTTGTAGGGACCACATCAGGAGGTGGATTATTAGACTGAACAGGCAGTACATCAGGAATGGAATATAAATCATTTCCAAACTCATCCCATTCGTTGTCTTCAGTCTACAATATCAAATAGTAAACATATTAACAAACACTACAAATTCACACAAATTATATTGCTAAATTACCAGATCAATCAAAGGAAATGATGGCAGTATCCATGCTTACAAAATTCATGGCAGATGAATCAGCACCTGTAAAACTACCCTTCTCTGGAAGGGTGTCCTCCACTTTAGTTTCCAACTTTGGCCTGCAAAATATAACACGGACAAACTCAACCCAGCCCTGAAAACTTGTTTAACAAGAAGCTAAAAAATGAAAACCTATTTGTGGACATTTCAATGTAGGATCTATCCACATCACTAAGTCAATGACAGTAACCTACTAGAGGATACTGCAAACTTCAAACATGACCCAATGATTATTGAAGCACGAGAACTCTGCAAATGTTTGGGCTGATATAAATTATGACAGCTCCAGAAAACAACATTTCACGCTCCATCTTTCAAAACACTTCACATAAATTAAATCAACTCAATCAAGCGATTAAGAATTTGAAGGTTTGAGATAGTACTCTTGCTCTGTAACAATGGTCATGCGAGGCCTTCCTGGAACCCGGCGTATTAATACAGAGGTATTTTTGGGAATTAACATTGCTTCATCAAGATACTCTGAAATTGCAAACAAGAGATCAACAAGGCTATAAAACCCTGCAAGAATGATTAATTATGAAACCAAACTTATAGTTCATTGAAATGCAATCCCAGTTGGTGGAACCAATCCTTCCTAGTGATAATAGGTTAGTCTAACAACAAAACCCCTAATATGAACAATTCAGTCTGAAATTTGTTTGATTTTTTCCACTACCCTCATTCACAAGAAATTGAAAACATTGGGCACAAACTAGCCTTCTCCATGATGTGCATCAGTATGCAAACCAGGTGTCAAAACAAACTACCCTCCTTCCATAATGTGCATCAGTGAATTGAGGAATCCAGAAGCAAAAAGCCCAGAATTAAGAGTTGTATTACTATTAAGTTGGATTTAATTGAAAGACAACCTAAGTTATCAGCCCCAAATTATAAAGTTCAACTAAAAAAGAAATAAAACCAACCTTCATTGGTTTGGGCATTAGTGACAACAAGGTCGAAGTCAGTACCCCTTCCCAAATGCTTTGATTCAAAAACTTTTTCTTTCAAGGTACCAACGGAAATAAATGGACCGTCCATTGAGATTGAATCATAATCTCTAGCACTCTTAAATTTGTAATACACAGCCATTGCCTTTTTCTTTTTCTTTCCAGTAATTTAATAAAAAAAATATTATCAGATATCAGAACAACAGCACTAGGAAGAGGGGTGGGGAAATCAAAGGCCTCTCAAAAAACAAGGGCCTGCTATTCAACTCAAAAAAGATAACAATACAAAAATAAAAATAAAAATTGAACTCTCTTGTTTTCTATCTTCCTCAAGTAGAATCAACCAAACCAACTAATGAAGAACTTCTGTTCGTTGTCTATTGCTTGGCGCGCCTCTTTTCGAAGAAACCCTTCAAAATCGAACCAATTGCAGAAAGTTCCTATCTTCGAGTGCAATCACACCAATCAAAGCCTTGAAACAAGAAACCTCAGGTGGTAGTCTAACTCAATCGAACAAGTTCGGAACTTGTTAATGGTAATTGAAAGATCGCAGAAAAAGCAAAATAACCCCCAAAATTCTTCGATCTTGATTGGGAAATGATTGAATCTGATAAATCAACCGATTCAAATCTTCATAACCCGATCCGATTAGCCAAAAGTCGTCAAATCCTCAATCACCGAGAAAAAATACGAACTTGAAAACAATCTCGGTCCAGCGATGATTATCATAGAAGGTGATTGATTAAAGCTTCAATGCGAAAACCCTGAAATCGAGAGATTTAGAGGAATTCTTCGAGAAAGCTCATGTTGTGATGGAGCGAGAAAGGATAGAGCGTTAGGGTTAGGGTTTGTCGAACAGAGATAGACAAAACTCGATTATGAGGATTGTTTAGGGATTTTCAGTTGAGAGAGAAATATTAGGCTGCGGGCGAGTATATAAAGAGGGAGGTGATAGAGATAACGTGTTTTGGCTTTGCTTGCGCTGCACGGGTTGGTTTATTATTCCTTTAGGGTTCGCTGCTTATTCGTGCTGTCGATTGACGCGTTGTCTGCTGGTCTCAGCCTTCTGGATAACGTCCCGGGTGGGACCATCTAGCACCATTCTATTCTCTGGTTTTATTGTTTTTCTCTTTTTTTTTAATAATAATAATATTAATATGGATAAAAATAGAATTGAAAATTTAACTTTTATACATGATTATTGGAAGCATTTAAGTTTAGTTAATTAAGAGCCTTTTCGCACCACAAAAACAAACATAGTTTAAAAATAATATTCAATTATTTTTTTGTTAAAATTTTGTTGAAAAATATTTTCAAATAGAAAATTAAAATGTCTAAAATTAATTATAATTAAATGAGAAATTAATATAAAAAAAAACCTCCATAGAGTTTACAAAAAACTAAAATTCAATCTTAAAACTGTCTCACGTTAATAAAAAATTGTTTCTTTCCTCTTTCCATGCCTATATATAACATTTATCCCGCTTCAAAAAAATATAAATTCTTCTTCTCTTTAAAAGCCTGTATAGAGGTTTTTCTTTATTTATTTAATATTAAATCAATAAAAAGATATGGTTACTCTAGTTTTCTTATAGAAAGAAAGAGATTTAGTTCTTTTTAAATTTAATTAGGTTTAGTGTTGAAGTTCATCAACACTAAATAATACGATTGTTAAATCTTAAGTCTTAAAAGACAATTTATATCTACCATTTACATCAATTGACAAGCAAAATTTATCTTAAGGACAAAGAGTACACTTAATTCATGCTTCAAAAAATAAGTGTGATTTTAATATGTTCATATATTAATTCTTTAATATCATTTTATTGGTATGCTAGTTTTTTTTTTATGTTTCTTTGTATGCATATCTATTTTATTCTTTGTAGTTCATGATTTTTTATTTGATCTAATATATCGATAAACTTTTATTTAAATAAACTTAGTTTTATTTATCTTTAAGAAAATAAATTAAACTTTTTTAATTTAATTTAAATTAAATGATCTTAAGATAAGTTTCAAAGTTTAATTATTTTGAAAATATAATTTAATTAGTAATTTATGAAAAATTTAATTCAAGTGGATTTTGTTAATTACACACACATCCATACACTACTTTTATTGCTTATTAATTATATAATTTAAAATTATTTGATTGGACAAAAAAGCACTTGTTGCATATGTCCCTATATGATTTTAAATCATTTATTGGTTACATGTAATCATAAATCTAAACAAGATGAGTTTTATTATTTTGTTTTAACTAAATAACTAAAAGTTTGTGGGCGTGTTGTTTTCTCACATGAAGAGGAATGAAAAGAAAAAAATATATTTTTATTAGTTAATGCAAGAACAATCAATCAACCTACTTGGTTTCTTGTTTAGAAATATTACTTTGTAATATTAAAAATTGCTTTGACAAGCATTGCTTTGATAGGAAGGATTCCACTATCATATTTGTGGTGCTTGGCCAAACATCTTAGAACATTATTTTGATATTGAGAATCATCTTATATGATGCATGGCGAGAAACATAGGAAGTTAAATGGTGTGAACTTTAAAAGGTGAAAATAAAAGATGCTCTTCTATCTTATCACCTTAAACTTGGAAAAAATTCTTAATAAAAGATATAACAAATTTATCATAAAAACATCCGATGTCACTATAGTAATAGCTATTAACATATGAAAGTTTAGTGATTTCAAGTGTAAGAACTATATCTTTAATAGTTTTGAAAACATATCATATGATTTGTATAAATCTATTGATAGTTCTAGGACGATATCGAAATCATTGGATTGGAAATATAAGGATAAAGATGATAATTTAAAAAAAAATCATAGTCAACAAATTTCTTAATTTTGAAATGGTTGATTCAATAATAATGACGAGTCAAGTTCAAGTTTTTAATTCATCCTGCAAGATATTCATAATGCGTGAATAATTCTGAATGAATCTTTCTAAGTAACTAATATTATTGAGAAGGTATCACCAGCTTAAAAAAACTTTAAGAACTACCCTAAACATAAGAGAAAGAAGATGGGAGTTGAAGATCTCATTTTAAGGTTGATGATAGAAGAAGATAACAAGTTGTTGAAAAAAAAAGTAAACTCCTTCTCGATAGCCACCATGAAAAACATGGTTGAACAAGTGACGAAGCCTTATAAGAAAAACAATCGAAATGCTTGTTATAAAAAGCAAAGGTATTGCTAAAAATAATTAATGGCAAATGCTTTATCTATAACCAAGTAAGAAAGTCCTAAGAAAAAAAGGTTGCACATGCTAATATTGTTGAAATGGAAGACCTTTTTAGATACGTGTGATAATAAACATGTATGCAATTGTCTCAGAGATATATCTTGTGAGTAATCCTCAACAATGATGGATAGACACTAGAGCTATAAGACGTTTTTTTTTACGTGAGGAGGATGCTCTCGACTTTTTAAAAGGTGGGTGATGAAAAAATACATGAGAAACTCTTAAATCTCAAAAGTATAAGGTATTGGAAAGTTCATATTAAACGTGGCTCCTGAGATGTTTCTCATCCTCAACAATGTGTTGCATGTTGCCAACATTAGAAAGAACTTAATGTCTCTCATTGTTATATAAAAATAAGTTCAAAATGGTATTTGAGAGTGATAAATTTATTTGTATTCTTAAAAATTGATATGTTGATTGAAAAAAGAGTATCTATATAATGACCTCTTTAAAATGAATATAATAACCATTATAACAAATGATGAGAATAATAAGTTCAAAATGGTATTTAAGAGTGATAAATTTATTTGTATTCTTAAAAATTGATATGTTGAAAAAAAAAGTATCTATATGATGACCTCTTTAAAATGAATATAATAACCATTATAACAAATGATGAGAATAATAATAATAAAATTATCTCTTCTTCTTACTTGGTGAAGTCTTGTGATATATAACATGATAAGTTGGGGCATGTGAATTATAATTTTATACAAATATTATTAATCTTCATTTATTATTAATTATGATTTTTCTAGAAAAATTATAAATTTGCGTAAAATCAAAATTTATAAAGATTTCTTTTCAAACAATTAAAAAACATAGTGAACCTTAAGGTTTAAAAAAATTATAAATATAACCTTTAGGTTTAATTTATTAGTGATTTAAAATTTATACTAGAGATGAGAAAATATATCATATTACTTTAATAGATTACTGCACAAGATATTGTTAAATTTATTTGCGAAGAAGCAAAGATAAGGCTTTTAAAATACTTAAACACTACAAGAATAAAGTTGAAAATTAACTTAACAGAAAGATAAAGATGACAAGAAGTGATATAAATGGAGAATATGAGGCATTTTTATGGATTTTGTTCTCGAAATGATAATATCAACCATACAATGATACATTATTCACCTCAACAAAATGACATTATTGAACATAAAAATCTAAATCTAAAAAGAATGATGAATATTATGGTGATAAATTTAAAAGCACCTTAAAATTTACTAAATGAGGCAATTTAGCTGTCAATTATATTCTTAACAATGTATCTCATAACAAATTGAAAAAGACACCATATAAGTTATGAAAAGGAAAAAGATCTTCCTATAAATACCTCAAAATATAGGGGTAGCTTGTTAAAGCGGTGATACCTAATCATAAAAGGTAAAGCTATGATCTAATACTATGGATTATGTATTCATTGGATATGCTTATAATAGTAGTATATATCAATTGCTTATAAACAAGTTAATATTGAGGATATTCATCCCAATATAATAATAAATCAAGCAATTTATATTCTTTAAATAGGTGTTTCATTTTTACAAAACACAATAAATTTGTTCACTTAAAATGATAAATAAAGCAAGCTCAAGAGGTCATCATCAAATAAAAGATGATGGAATTGAGATGAAAAGGATCAAGAGGATAAAAACATAAAAAAATGTTTGATTATGATTTTCTAAATTATTTTTTTAAAAATAAAACTCAAAATTATTTTGAGGCATTGTTTTACCATGAAACTTTTTTTTATTAAAAGGAGATAATTAATAGTAAAATTGAGTAAATAATGTAAAGTCAAGCATGAAAGGTAGTAGATTTTCCATCTAAAAGTAAAATATTAGCAGGTGAGGACTATTTTGATACTTACTTACCTATGTCAAGAATAACTTTCAAATGGATATTAATATTCATCACAACTATTAACAAAGAATAACTTTATTAAATGGTAACCTTGATGAAGAGGTCTAAATGGAATAACCCGAGAGGTTTATTGTTAAATTAAAAGAAAAAAAGTTTATAAGCTTGTCAAGTCTTTATATGACTTGAAACAAGATCCTAAACATAGAATAAGAAGTTTGACAATGTTATGTCATCAAATAAGTTTAAAATTAATGAGGTTAATATATATATGTGTGTGTGTGTGAAAACACAAATAACGATTATTTCATTAAATATCTCTATATTGATGATATATTAATTTTAGGCGACAACATTAAATACATGATCAAGTTTACCAAAAATATGTTAACTAATAAATTTGACTGAAAGACTTGGGTATTACAAATGTTATACTACAAATAAAAATTTTAATAATATCTAATGAATTAGTATTGTCTTAATGTAATTACTTTAAAAAAATTCTTGATAAATTGTCTAAAGGTAATAATAACACTGCTAAAACACCAATATATATATATATATATATATATATATATATATATATATATATATAAGTGTATATTTGTCCAAAATAAATGTGAGAGAATACACCAATTAGAATATTTTTGAATAAAAATTTGATTTATGTTATAAATTATATATGACCAGATGTTGCATACTTGTTAGCAAACTTAGTAGATTTACCAATAATCGAGGTATGAATAATTGAAACACAATATATAATATATACCTTGAACTATAGGTTACACTATATTGGATATCTGACGATATTAAAAGGTTGTAGTGATGTGAATGTGATATCCAACACTATGGATATAAAATCCACTAAATATCTTCATTCTTACAGAAGTAGTTGTGTGTTAGATCTATGATGAAATTAGAGTTTATTGATTTTATGTGTGTTAGATCTATGATGAAATTAGAGTTTATTGATTTTAATAAAGGTGGAAAGGAAGCTAAGTAACACTAAGATTTTTTAGAGGATTTTCCATGTTGGCTAAAACCAATGACAATAATTTGTGTCCATTATGATAATCAATCAACAATTGAAAAGATATAAAATATCATGTATAATGGTAGGTCTAGCATATACATTGTAGATATAATATTTTTAAACATTCACTCTCAAATGAAATTATATCATTTAATATGTAAGGTAAAAAAACAATATATTATGTGTTTATTAACTAAATATTTAACGATAAAGTTTATATATCATTCTTCAAGGAAAATGATCTTAAATCCTTTAGAGATGAAAGAGTATCATGATAGAAACCTACCTAGTTTACTGAGATCCCAATATCTAGGTTTAAAGAGAAAACTAAGTTATATAACACTCTTAATAGTACTTAAAAATAATAATTTTCCATCTATTTATATGATGAAAAATGGTGTTGGTTATAATGTGATAAAAATGAGTTATGATCTTAATTATTCTTATATGTTTACTTACAAAATAGAGTATAACAAAACTCTTAATAAGAAATCACCTATATAAATGAAAAATGTGGTTGTTTATTTCAAGAATTTTAAAAGACTGAATTCTTTAAAACACTCATGAAATCAAAAGTTACAAACACACAAATACTCATATTTCATAGAGTGAAGCCTTGAGTAAATATCTATGTCCTGAGTCTCCATAAAAAAATGAGTAAATAAGCAAAGTTATTAATGCTAATGCAATTAAAAGTTTGATATACGTTATGATATGTATAAGACCTGATGTATATTATGTTGTTATTTTGGTAAGCAAATATCCCAGTGCAAGCATATTGGAAAGCAATAAATAGAATATTGTGGTATTTAAAAGGCACAAAAAGTTTTGCATTTGAAATGTTATATTGATGTTAAATGGGGAGGAGATTTATATAAACTAAAGTCTACATCTACATATGTTTTCTTATTAAATAATAGTGTTATATCATGGAATAGTAAGAACATTTTCTAGCTTGTGCCTTTTTCCATAACAGAAGCTGAATTTGTGGCATTTTCAGCTATAATGCAAAAGGCTATTTGGTTGAAACATTTTCTAGTTTATTTATAAGTGTATGATAGTTCTATTAACCTAGTGCTAGTGAATTATTATAGTTAAAATGCAATAGCATATATGAAAGACTCCAAGTATAACAGAAGAAAAGCTAACCATGTAGATATCAAGTATAACTTTGTCAAAGACATGATTTCACATAAAGAAGTAAACATAAATTACATATCTACACAAAAAATGGTTGCAAATCTATTTATAAAGATTCTAGAAGAGGATGTTTTCAATAAACATATTAATTTATTGAGTTTGTGTAGATGTTGATGTTAGGAGTGATCATTTTCGGCTCGGCTCTGTTTTCACTTGAAAAAATTAACCAAACCAAAAATATTATTTTTTTAAATTTAAAACTAAAACCGGTTCAAATCGACTGGTTTCGGTTCGGTTTGGTTTTTGTTGTTCAAAAACCGGTAAAACTGAGAATCAAATCTCGTTTTTGTTCTTCAAGAACTTGTTCTAGTTTACAACCAAAGTCGCAAATTACAACATAATAAAAAAAGCAAAACCCACAAAATATCAAGAAAAATAAAAACTAGAGATTAATCAAGATGGCAAGGAAAACAAATATGTCCATAGTGAGCGAGTTGGATCCAAATAAGGGCTCAAATTAGTGTTTTTAGAAAAACAGATCTGAAAAATAAGAGGTGAGGGGCGTCAAAGAGAAAGTGGGGTGGCTGCGAGTGTGTGTTGCTTTAGGGTTTAAGTTATTAACTATTTATACTATTTTTTTTATAGTTAGTTACGTGGTTGAACCGGTTCGGTTCATTCCGGTTCAATCGATTTTAGGCATTTAAAACCAAAACCGAACCGAACCGGAAATTCTTTTGGGTTTTCTAATCGGTTAAGTTTTTTTTTTCTCGATTCGGTTTTTTCGGTTAATTGTTTTTCGGTTTTCTCGGTTTAATCAGGTTTTCGAGTTTTTTGCTCTCCCCAGCTGATGTACATATACTTGATTTTATTTTTTTAATGATGTTTATGAATATTTTATAAATACTATTTATGCTTGATTACATAAGTTATAAAACATATATACATAAATATTTGTGCACATTTATTGAAAGCTATAAAAAGTATGTCCGAAAGATAAGAGATTATTAGCCTTCTCATACAAATAATCATCTCTATTATCTCATGATAATGGAGATGAGAAAACTTTAAGCATATTATAATAAGAGCTAAGTTTAAAATATAAGAAATGACTTTGATTGTAAATAAATTAAAAGGTCATCACAATATATATATTATATTTGTTTCATTATTAATAACTATTTGAAGTATCACTTTATATGTCTTGTCATAAAATATGAGTAATGACAAGTCAAAAGTTAATGAGTAGATAAATGAACTCAAAGTTAAATATTGGGTATGCCCAAGCTATCATTTATATGGTATTATTAATAATAAAGATATATGTTTCATGGAAAAGGAGATGACATTGTAGCATGTAGCATGTGATTTATACCACATGTGTGAAATATAACTGACAAGGGCAATATAAATTAAGATTTCAATTTGATATTGTTTGAGACCCTAAAGATTATTAGTAAACTTTACTTGTACCCTAATAAATCTTGTCTATTTCTTAATACTTAGATTTAATATTGACTATCTTAATATGTTGCCAAAGATCGTTGATGATTTGATCTATTAGGACACCACCACAAAAGTGAGTTAAATAGAAATTGAGGGAATCGAGAAAAAAGAAAAATTATATTTTTTTGTATTATCACATTAACTTTTATTCATAAGATATAATTATGAATACAAAAATGTAATAAATAACATTAAGAGAGATACAAACATGATAAATAATATAGGGCGTTGCATACAATCTATACTCTAAATCTCATTGTTTAAAAAGTTATATGCTCCTAACATATGTAGAACAACTAGGATCTCAAATTATACCTAACCATATGGTCTATTTGTTAACTATAAATATTATAGTATAAATACGGGTATTTAATTAAGACTCCTTAAATCTCCTTCCTATAAATTCCACAATTATATTGGGTGGATTTTTATCCCAAACTTAGCTTTTTAAATTGTGTAAAGACCCTAATATGTTTGGGTCAACAATAATAACATGCAGTAATTTTTTGTTATTCATGTTGAATTAGTTGCTACTAGGTACAAATGAGGCATAAATCTTTCATGTGCACCCATTACTTAGGCCATGTTTGTTTCCCGGAATTCACTTTCCGGGAAACCATTTTCCAAACTTTCCTGTGTTTGTTTGTCATTAGGAAAGTTGGTCAACGGAAAACACTTTCCAGTCAACGAAAATACTTTTCGGTCAACGGAAAACACTTTCCAGTCAAAGAAAAATTTGGTTTAGTTTCCAGGAAAGTGTTTTCCCTTTTGGCTGTGTTTGTTTTCCGGAAAGTGGTTTCCGGGAAACCACTTTCCAAACTTTCCTGTGTTTGTTTGTCATTAGAAAAGTTGGTCAACGGAAAACACTTTCCAGTCAAAGGAAAATTTGGCTTGGTTTTCAGGAAAGTGTTTTCCTGGAAAATTTGGGCGGAAAACACTTTCCGGAAGTTGTGAAAATTTTAGAAATGTCATTATTTGCTGATTATTTCAAATTTGATCCTCAAACTTTTGATTGCTATATATAATTTGTTTTGTATATTTATTTTTCAATTTCATCTCTTAAAATTTAATTTTTATATTAATTTTGGTCCTTATTTTTATAATTGTTATTTGCTTTTTCCTTATCATTTTTTATTGAAATTTTTTATCTATTAAATTTGGTCCTTATTCTTTTGATTGTTACTTATTTTATTTGAAATAATTTATGAAATGTTAATTATTATTATTTTAATTTATTCACCTTTCATTTTTTTTAATTTTTTAGATTTGATCTCTATTATTTTGATTATTATTTATTTTATTTGAGATAATTTATGAAATTATATATTTTTTCAATTTCATTCTCATTCAACTTTTTAATTTGTAAGATTTGTTCCTCATTATTTTAATAAACTTGAGAAAAATAAAACATTAATAAGTTATTTTCCAGCTCATTTTCCATGACATAACCAAACACTGGAAAGTGTCTTCCAACTTATTTTCCATTACACTACCAAACATCGGAAAATACTTTTCCGGAATTCACTTTCCCCGGAATTCACTTTCCAAAAGGAAACTATTTTCCAGCAAACAAACGGGGCCTTAAACAATTTGCACCCAACTTCTTCTTTTGATGGATAGTTATTTTAAAATGATAGTCATAGTTCATTTTATATTCTCTCGACATACTTAAAGTGATGAATAGTATTAAATATTTGACACTCTTTAAAATATTTGCTAGTTCAGGATTGACGAGATTTCTGTACAAAAATTGGGTATTTTTGATGAAATGAAAAGATAGGTTTTGTACACGATTCAACATTACCATATATTTAACAAAAAAAAAAAAATATTGGTATGAATCTTGACATCTCGATTTGTAAAACAATTTTTCAGGTTGAATCTCATACCTGATTTTTGGTAACTTTTAGATGTGAAAAGAATTCCATTCGAGAATAGAAAAGAAATTGAGTACAAAGAGAAGAGAAAAACAAATCAATTACAAAGAGAAGAGGTGGTTCTAATTTGTGTTCGGTTTTTAGTTTATGAAGAGGAAGAGAAGATTGTGGAGAGGGAGAATCGAAAATCAAAAATTGAAATTCATGTACATTGGATTGATATGTCGTTCCCTTCTTTGGGGTTAGATTATATAAGAGGATATTTTTATTTTTTCATTAAAATTTAAATCTTGTATTAACCCAAATATATAAAATATAAATTTTAAAACTACGGAGAAAAAGTGAAACCACGTTCAAATGTTAAGAGGTACTAATCAACCTCTCATTTTGTTGTTGTCATATATATTAAAATTAAGATTTGATTTTATATGATTATTTCTATTAAAATTAACAGTCATGCACAATGCACGTGATGATTTCAATATGAATCGACAAAATCGTCTACTTAAATTTTATTTTCAAAGCAACAAAATACATAAATAACCTAATTTGTTTTATTTTATTAGAACCGTGAAAAATGACATCATTCTTTCTATTTAGATCACTGTCTCAAAAACATAAATTATGCATCAACGTTGCGGTCAAAGTCAATGACTGCCATAACAATCTCTTGAGATACAAGGGCGATCACCATGCCAGTCCCTGTATCCGCTCCACTTTGTAACAACTCCCAGAGTTTCTTACTTCAACAGTAACATGAAGTCCAAGTGTATGTTTTTCCCTCGGATCAAGAAACATAACGAACAGAATACACAAATCCAAGAAGACCCATTCAAACCCCTTGTTTCTATTGATCTGATTATATTCAAATTAAATAAACTGCAGCAACACGCTTGATCAAGGGCTATAATGTGGGGTTTAATAAAAAAAAAATGAAAAGAAAGTAAAGGAAGAGTTCATACATCGGTCAAGATTAACGAAGATACAATCACAACATACGCCAGAAAGAAGAAAATCGCAATCTGCACAAAGAACTTTGGATTATCTCTCATGTTTGGGGATGTCACTGCCCTGTCAATTGCAATGGAGAACAATTAACTTTTATAAACCTCAAATGGAAAGAACGGACAAAAAACAAAAGATGAAAACTGAATATTCAATCGTTGCTCAGTAACAACTTTCATTGGATATAAGAAAGCAAATCAGAATTCTGTAGCCATGCTGCAAAATGATTGTTACCTAGCAATGCGCTGGGAAAACCGTCGGAAGGGCAAACTTTGGATAAAGACGATGCCTGGTCCTGTTAGAGTGGCTGTTACTAAATTGTCACCCTGCAATTTCAAAGACACGGTTAAGAACAGCCAATTCTTGCAAAATATTAATTATCTAAATCAAGCAAAGCAGGGTGTTTTTCACAAACAAAGAAGCAATCTCTACATTAATTCATTATTTTATATTGTGGTTTTTGGGTCCCTGAAAATGAGCACTTGGGTTTCATTGTGCAGAAACAGAGAAGGGTAACCTGGGGCGCTTGACGTCAGATAAAAATTAAAGCAAATTAGCGAGTCTATTTCCTATATGAAAAATGACAAAGGTCCTGCATTGTTACATTTTGCTGCTACCAAGACATGAAAAGGACCTTATGGCATGGTCACAGTCAAATTTTATCTGTTTTCTGTTCAGGATTAACCTGACATATGCCGACACTGCAAAGGGGCTAACTCAGCCAACTAACAATATCACATTAGGCAAGAAGCCTTGAGTACTAACTGATTACTATGATTGAATGACAAGCACAGTATAAAGAAGGAAGTCTGCTGCGTCATTAAAAATAAGGGGCTTCGAGAAGCAAAGACTAAAGTAAACAAAAAAATGACGATAGAGATAGAGAGTGAAATCCATAAAAAAGAGCGACTAACCCCAAAGACTGCCCGTCTCACGGGCCCATTGTACTTGATTTGAACATTGACAGTGGTATTAAGGGCGGCAATGCAAGACACATCAACAGCTAATACCTCACCCACCTCAAGAACTTTCTGTGCAACTAGCAAAAATGAAAGCCATAAAGCTGCCAGGGTCAATGCAAAACGGGATGGATCCAGAAACTCATGTGACAAAAAGGAAAAAACAGTAAACACATTCATGAAAAAAGTATATATAATCAAAGATCAAGCACAAAAGGGTTAAAGCAGTGAAAGAGGAAAATGACATTATAAAGAGAAGAACAGAAAGGAAACAAGTGAGTGGGTGTTGGAAACAAGCATGGCCTGACACTGAAGCCTGCCAAGATATTCCAACCCACAGAGATATGCCTAAGAGGCTAGCTGTTCCTGATCCAAATGCATAGAGTAGTATTGAGGGAAGACCCATACTTTTATATGTCCTTAATAGTTCCTAAGATGTCAGAAAATACATACCAGATCCTCCAGCAAGAATAAATGCAAGTCCCTGTCCAGTTAGTTTCTGCCTTAAAAATCCCTAGAGAAGCATCAATATCCCCGTCAAATAAATAAATCGGAAGAATTGAGGAAAGTACACATATAGACAGGTTGAAAAAAAGAAAAAAATCCGCTTGAAGGACCATGACAGTCAGTCATCAAAGGCAAACGGACAAAACTGAACCTTCAGTGTGGAGAGTGCTCTGACAACCAACAAAATCTCACCTCTATACTAGGCATGACATTACGTGCCCTCTGATCTACTGTATTGCTGACCTTCACATCACTGACGGAACAAAGGAATGCATCTGGCTACGCAACAATTTCACAACTAATAAATTTGCAGCAGGTAAAAAAGTAAGGAGAAAAGGACATACTTTCACTTTGAAAATCATATAATAGGAGAAGACTTGAGTATACAAGGTTTTTCATTTGCAAAATGTCCAATACCATTAAAAGACAAGATTATTATCAGCAAAACCAGGGACACAAACAAAAGTGTGAATTAGCTTTACCTGGCATAAAATCTCTCCTCCAAACTTTGCCAAGTCAATCTGCAGAACAAACAAACACCAGACCAGACAAATTACAAACCAATGGCTAGTCGTATTAAATCAAAATTTGGGATCACTAGCTTTACAACACAAGATAAAAAAAAAAAAGGCATCTCAGAACTTGACAGTTGGAAGGACAAACCGGGAGGATTCTTCCAAGAGAAGGTGCAGAAATTCCAACAAATCCATCACTTGGACCAGGATTGTGGAAGACTACACTGGTAACAGCCTTGCCAAAAAACCACTGCCAGACACCTACTTCATTTTCATGGATAAAAACATTCTCCATTTCAATTGACCCCGACATAAAGCACATGGAGCCTGCAGTTTACCTGGATGTTAGTTCCACGCAGCATAGTTATAGTGAATGAAAGGGGTGTTTAATCATTTAAATGCAGAAGATAAACACAAATAAAATATCAGTCAGCTGCAAAGCTAACACAGAATTGTACAAGCCATAAAGAAAACAGCGTTTTGATCACCTTACCTGGTTTTGCAATAACTTTTTCTTGTGGCTTCAACATAATCTGATGGATTCACAAATCAATACCAAAGAAGAAATTTAAAGCAGGGAAGCAAAAAAGAGTGGGCATATAGCAAGAGATAATTATCACACATACCTGAACTACTTGAGCTTCACCCCCAAAAATCTGGAAAGGTATCACAGCATCTTGATGATTCTACATCACATTATCCCCCATCGTGAGATTATGCAGTGTATGTAATATTAGCAAATCAAATATAGACACTCAACAACAAAGGAGGCAATATAAATTGGTGATCCTCAGATCAAACTAGACTTCAAAAGAGGACAGAACTGATGATACCAAACCAGAGCAACTGATATCCACAGGACTAGCAAATAAACCACGTATCAACACAAATCAATTTTGTTGCTCTCCTAAAGAAAACAAGTGGAAACAACTAAAGCAAATATCCCAAACATAGCATATGGTGGACCAACACCACCGCACATTGGTTTCAATCTATACTAATAATCAATGATATAAATTGTATGGTGAAATTTCATTCATAAATTATCCATTAAAATCAGTTTAAAACATTACACCACAGTAGGACTTCCTAAAATAAAAGGTTCATAACATTTTCCACGTGGAACAAACTCGAACAAACTCTGTTCAAATCACATTTTATTTTCCTTTTATTAGCCATATTAATCATTCCTATTTTATTGTATTCTTCAGCACATTCTTCTTATATCTTCATCCAATAGCTCCCTCCTCATCCATTCTGATTACACGATCTATATATTCATATTCATATTCATATTCATATGGATGTAGGCACTAGCCAATGAAGAACCAAACTTAATTCCTAAGAACATCGAAGACTGAGCTAGCAAGAACCACAGGAAGAAGAGTTTACATAACTAGATTTCTGATCAATGTTTGCTGATGAGGTGAGAACCTTAAAATGTAAGACAAACCCATTTAAAATTAAGCGATGCCAATTCCACAACATTCCTTAATTCTATAGCTATAAAAAAATCCCAATATACACAAAATCTTGTTCCATTAGGAAACATAGATCACATTTATATCAAATTGAGTAACAAACTCACTTACACTACTCAATGAGGAAACGGATCAAACACCAAACCACACTAAAACCCTAAATTCAACATCCATCAATTTAGTTTTTATTCGTTGACCTAAGCAACCAATTATATACACGTAATTGTGAAAACAGAGAGAAATTGTGTACCTGATAAACGTAAGGTTGAAACGGAGTAGAGAAGAAAGGTGCAGCCATGGAGACGCTAGGATTACAGAACCAGAGTGAGAGAGATCGAGAATGATAGAAAACTAAGTCGCTTAATTATCTTATGGAGATCACACAAAATGATTCCATTCACTTTCACATACACAAAAACTAATCTAATCTAATCTAAGAAATTAACAGAAACAGAGTCACGGCGAAATTGAACGATTCTTTTTCTTTCCTAAAAAATCTTAGAAAAAAATAATAATATTAATAAAAAGGGGGTTTGAGTTTAAGTTTTGGGTGTTGGTGAGCTAAATAGGGAAATATTGAATTACGAAAAAGTACTTCGATTTCTGTTGATTTGCATTCGAGAGTTAGGCAATTCAGTGGAAATTCCAATTACTTTTGTGTTTTAAAAATATATTTTAAAATTATTTTTATATATAAATTTTAAAAAAATATTAATTTTATATTTTTCTAGATAAAAAAAACAGCAATTACGCCATACCAAACGGGTTTTTCAAGTGATGGGTGTTTTATGTCGGATGGATTACACGCGGAATAAAGATGACGTGTCATTGTTTTATTGGCTGTAGTATTAAATTTCGACGTGTTGGGAAGAGCCTTTCGCATGCTCGTAGAGAGGGCGGGCGGCTGCGACACTGCCGTCTCCTTTCAAAGGAAAAAAAACAAGATAAAAAGAAGGACGCAACGACATCGTGTTTCTAATGGCAAAATGGGCCTTGCCCGTTTTACAAGGCATTTAACCCAGTTACAGACCCGTTCAGTTCCCCATCATAAAAGGCCTATATAACCCAAAAGGCATTGATCCCGGTCCAATCATTAAGCAACTGCATCACTACCCTTCAAAATACGTTTATATATATATATATATATTGAACTCTCTCCATTCTTAGATTTTTTATGCAATATTGGCATTTTTTGCATATCAAGTAGCATTACAGGTTATTTCCGGCACTATGCTTAAGTTTGGATTGAAACATTTTTTTTAATGTAAAAAAATAATATTTAAACAGTAGAAAATTTTTTAGTATTATTATTTAACGGGTTAAACTTAAAACCTCCTCTAGACTTTTTTTCTTAGTCCATATTTTAAATTAAATCATATGAAAGTTGTCTTAACATGATATTGTTGACTTAATAGGTCCAAATGAAAAAAAAATAAAGGAAAAAAATAGGTTACGTTAACTCTGGTCAACTCGTCAAACCCGTGACCTGTGTTATGAGTTTTATTAAGTTGAATTTTTTTATTTTATTATAGGATAAAAAAACACGAAAATCAATTTACAATCAATCCAATACTGAATGATAAAATTCAACCATATACAAGTTATCCCAACATGACTTGAATTAGCAAAGACAATTATGTTATTCTTATCTCACAATAACCCTAAAACAACAGTTGCAACTTTGCTTTCTTTATCTGTTTTAAGGTTATGATTTTTTATGGAATTGTTCTTGTATATAGGAATTGTAAGTGTGTTCTTTGACTTTACATATATCATTTTGGACTATAATTGTTTTCTACTAGACACTAGAAATGATTGCAGGTATTGTGATCGGATCTACAATGGGGTTATTGTTGATTGTTCCGATTTTGATGTTTTTGTGTAGAAAAAGGAGCAGTAGAATGTCAAGATCTATTGTTTGGTTGCCTAGACAATGAGTGAAACTGGAGAAAGTGAGAAAAAAAAAAAATAAAGGAAACTTATGTTTCTTGTCGTTTTGGATTTTAGGAAATTGATAAGAAAAATCTCTGAATTGCATGATTTTAAGGGTGATACAAGCCAAAAACCAAAAAAAAAAAAATTATGTTTGGGAGTGTGGTTATGGTTGTTTTTCAAAATGTTTTTCATTTGAAAATACATCAAAATAATATTTTTTTTATTTTTTAAAAATTATATTTGACATCAACATATCAAAATAATCTAAAAACATCAAAAAATATTAATTTGAAGTAAAAAAAATTTAAATTTTTTTAAAAATATTTTTAAAACATTAAAACAGATGTAATGAACTTATGTAAAGGTAATTTACTCTTGATTTTTCATTGGAGGGAATCTGTATTGCAAGTCGTAACCCTCCTTTTATTGTAAATCATGTTGTCCATCACTTATGTCTTCTCGTTATTATTATTGCAATGGGCTGGCATTAAGCAATAAAAGCTTGGTGTTTGTTTTGAACAATAATGGGTTGCAATAAAAAAAATTTCAATATTACCGATACTTTTTACATTTCTTTTAATATTATTTTCAAATATCACATGTTTGACGTTTATCTCGGATTTGTTACTCATCATATGTCTTAAGCATTTGCTATCTAAATATCACTTATATGCTAATAAATCCAACTATTTGCATGGCTTGTATCCTCTATCAAATAGATCCTAACATTAATAAATTAATGTAGGGCATATGGTGTGTTAATAAGATGAATGTATCAAATTTTCAAGTATTTTCTCAAACTCTTTTAAACCTAAAATACAAAAAAAAAAAAAAATTAAAGTATAAAAATTAATAAAACAAAAGACAATTGACATATTGATAAGATGACACTTAATTCTTAAAATCTAAATCCCAAAAATAATATTAAAATGGATAAAATAATATTGTAAAGATAATAAGCAAAAACATTATAACATATACTAAAAAAACTTGGGTGTAGATATTATAACATAAACTAAAAGAACTAGGGTGTATACCTAATTTCTTTGTTGTTCATATGAACTATAAAACAATTGGACTCTTTTTTTTTTCAAATTTTTTTATTTCAATTGAATCATTCTATTGAAACACCAAAATACGTAAAAAAAAAATGGTGAATTAGGGTTAAATTAAACTTTATAACTTTAATAAAATAACCATAGTTTTCAATAACAATAATACATAATTAATCAATGCATAAATACAATGAGATGGGTAGTGAGAAAAAGAGAGACACGCCAATTTTTATAGCAGTCTGGACAATGCCTACTCCACTTTTTGAATCTCTATTCAAGTATTCATTATCAATTAAAGGTCTTCTTAACAGGAAAGACCTTACTGATTATACTAATCTATTTTCCAAATTAAAATTAAAAAAATCATATATGATCTTTTTTAAGGTTCAAGATTAAAGACATTATATTTTTTTTCCAAGCTTCAATATTAACCTATTACAATCTTTTTCAAGGCTCAAAATTAAAAAAAAATATTGAGAGAGTTTTTGTTCTCACAAGATCAAAAGGGTATTTAGAGGGAAAAACTCATTTTTATTGTTACTAAAAAAAAATAAGAATAAGAGATCTTTCTCTGCCAAGTGTTATTCTAAATATTAGAAACAATTACAATATTGATAGAAGAAGAGTTGTTGTGAAAACAATTTGAGTATTGAACACATTGCTTCTAAAGTCACATATTTGACGCTTATCTAAGAATAAATAAAAGTATAAGACCACTTGTGATGAGTTTTTTTTAGCTCAAAATGGATAAAAAGCTTTACTCCTAATTTTAAAATGAATTGAGTGATAAAATCAAAATATATGATAAACATGATTTTTCATAATGTATTTATCACTATATATGTTTTGGCAATGAAAATATTTTGGATGATGAATTTAGCAATAAAAATATTTTTGGATTAAATTTATTTTATGATTTCAGATTAGATTTCATAAAGAATTAATTACATTAAATTGAGTTTAGACATCTACAAGTCTTATTTGCATCCAAGGAGTCCATACGACTTCAAATGATGTATAAAAATTCCTCCAACATTAAAATCTTTGAAAAACATATTAAATTCATCAATAGTTGTTATCATCAAAACAACTAAGCCATAGGTGATTAAAGACCCATAGGGTAATATCTACAGCCTAATTATATAAAATTAAGTTGGATGTTATGGTTAAAACATTAAATTAAAAGAAAAGGGACTGGAATATAAGACACAGAGAAAATATATGGCTAGCCCTAAATTCATGATAAAATTCATTTCAATCCAAAAATTTATTTTGTTTATTTTTCAATCTTTGAGTTTGAAAAAGTAGATAAAAACTCACTAGAAAATAGCATAGAAGAGAAAAAAAAAATTTGGCATGTTGTCACAATTCTTACAACCAAAATTGTCAAGTTTGGTGTCAGATTTCATGTGACAAGAAGAGTTTGATCGTCATGGTTTTTTTCCTTTCCTCTAAACATGACGGGATAGACAAATCAAGTTTGATTTTGATTTTTAGGATTTAGTTTATTTTGATTTTTTGTTTAGTCATTTGCTTTGTTTCGGAATTGTTGGGTGGCTTATATTGGTTTTTAGGTGTTTTTGGGTGAAAATAAATTAAAATGGGATTTTTATAAATAAATAACTAATATGCTAGATTTTTCAGCCTCCATAATGGTGGCCGGATTCTGGACAAAAATAGATGAGTTGTCGATTGCGTAATAAAAAAAAAAAAGCAAACAAAATGTCATCTGCTTGTGGGAGTCGCCTGCTTAATAAAAATAAAAAGAAGTAGACGATGCGTCATCCGCTTCTAGGAGTTGTATGTTTAATAATAATAAAAAAAAGCAAACAATATGTCGTCTACTCTTGTGACAAAAATATAAAATTAAAAAAAAGCTCACGCAAGCTTAGGCCTTTTTAATTAAAGCTAGGCCCATGCATCTACATTAATTTTGTTTTGTTTGATTTTTTTATTAATTTAAATTTATATTTTAAAAAAAAATAAATTTAAAATATTATTAATTTTTTTAATTAATAAAAATATATTTTAGATGTTATTTTATTGAATACCATTGAATTTTTACTTTTGTTTTGAATAAGAGTATATCATAAGTTTTTTTTTCCAACCCATCAAATAGACCCCCATGATGAAAGAATAAATCAATGAGAAGTTTGATAGATTTAATGATTTTTTATATTTATAAGTAAGCGGATAAAAAAAACTATCTTTCTTGAAAAATCAAGGAAAAACCATTTATTATTCATTAAATGGGATTTTCATATTGATTTTTTTTCATGATTTTTGATGAACTGTATGCATCAAAAAGTACATGTATGATTTCTAATTAATAGAATTTGATTCTAATTAACTAATTTTATTGAAAATTATTGTTTTTTTATATCAAGATATTGATAGTACAATCTTGAATCAATTTTCAGGTCTTATGATATATCTTAATATGAAAAGTAAAATCAAATGTTTGTATTTGTTTATCAACTCTCATAACAAATGAGTAATATTGAAATAACTATTTATGATACAATGCAATTTGTCCAATCATATGTAAAAACATTATTTATTTTTATAAGATTTTAAATTAATACCCTCCCTCTTTTATAAGTATTTTTTTAGTTTAGTTTAGTTTTTTTATTTCAATTTAAATTAATACCATTTGTCTCTAATTTTGTTTTGTTAATTGTTTTTTTAAATAGTAGTTGTTTTTTAATTAGTTTTTATTTTATTTTTATAAAGCTTCAAAGATAGATTAACTATTTGATATGAATAAATTGTATGTGTATGATATATTTGGAAAAAATAATCATTTTTTATGAGAAAAAACAACCTTTAAGATAAATAAAAAATAAAAATGCATAAATTCAAAAGAAAAATGGATGTTAAATATTTATATATTCATCTAAATAGCACTAACAACTCTTTCGGAGTTAATGGATTCAACTATTTTAAATTAGTTTTATTAAATATAAATAAAATCTTTGTATTTTTCAATTATAAAAACATGATATAATAAAACAAATCTATAATATTAATAAGCTATTCTACTATGTTAAAAATTAAATTGAAATTCTATTTTCAGCATAACAAATACTTTAAAACTAGCAACTTGTCTTAAAAGTAAATTGGCCTGGTAGTTCAGGGGAAAATAATTATGATAAAAGTTGAGTTTTGGTTTAAAATGTAACTGTTAACGATTTCATTAATTTGATCCTGAACTGGGGCAAATCACATGCTAAGGGTCCTCCTGTCCTCCTTATGCCTTCATCGCCCGCAACAAAAAGGCTCCTAACCACTGGCCAATTCTTTTAACATTTTAGGAACTTAAAATAAAAAAAAACAAAAAAAAAAAAAAACAAATTATAACCTTTTTTAAAATTCAGTCATTAGAAAGAACTATAAGATGAACAGAGCGTGGAACAAAGATCGTTGATACTGCGGTGCTGCATACATGAGCAGATAAGCCAGAAAGAAAATTCAGGAGAGAAGCAAGGCCTGAAACATTTTTCACACTGCCCAAAAATCATGCTTAATTACAAGAGGGCCAAAGGACAAACGAAAAACTCAATGCAACAAGCATTGCAAGAACAGGAAAAACACCTTTGCATCTTTTTTTCTTTTCTCTATATTAGTATGTTATCATTATAGTTTATACTTCTGTCAATCCATGTATCCTTGTTCCTTCACTCTTTATCTACACTTGACTTGTTCCAAAAACTCTCTTCAATATACGGAATACAGAACATGCGAGCAAAACCATCACAATCTTCTTTGATGCTAACATCCTGAGGTTCACCCTTGCACCGTGCTTTCTCATTAGCCTCACTACCATAGCACCCGACATCAAAAACCAAGAACAAACGGCACATAATGTCATCTTCATGATTTCTGTGGATCCACACACATTTCCTGCATCACTTGGAGGCTCCACATATGACAATTTAGGATCAACATTGCTTCTCTCTGCTTGATATAGCCCAAGATTCTCGTTTAGCCAACTTGATAGCCATACAAGAAATTTTGCCAGCCATGCGACCTCATCATCAGAAATGGGGCGCTTCATCCAGTCACCCTTGTATTTGACATTGTGCGATGCATGGTTGAAAACTCTCCTGGGCTTAAATATTTCATCCCGTGATTGCACATGTTTTACTTCTGGCGTAAATGAGATCTGTTTCACAGTATGGCCACCAAAAAAACAGCTTACCTGCAACTTTAATGAATCTATACACTGAAGGTTGCCTGCAAGATTATCACCGGAGTTGGCTTGCAACTCAGCTTCAGCACGCAATATGAACAACTGCAATAATAACATCGTAACCAACAACTGAGATCCTGATCCATAGTCAGAAGGGAGATCAATGTACCCAGCACAAATACAAATTCATAAATAACAACTATCGAAACCTGGAGCAGCTGTTGTCCACCATCTTCTCCATCACCAAAAAGCCTTAAATCTTTGTTCCAATTCTCATGCAGGAAAGAACCATCAGCATCACTCTCACATAAACCATCTTCCCAATCCTAGCACCAGATAAAGGTAGTTGGAAAAAACTCAAGACCATGAATTTCATAAAGTTAAATAATTGAAATTACAAGAAACACTTTAAAGATATTAACAATAAAGAACTAAAAAAGACAGGATCGTTTGGTTCAATATTAAAAACTTATTGCAAGGCCAGTGCCTCGATTGTTTAGTCTCAACACAACATTAGAAAAATGAAACCAGAGCAGAGAGAAAGGGAGAGGGATGAATCTACCTGCAACTGTTCACGAATTAAAGGAATATATCCATATAAACTACTAAGCATTGATTTGCCAGACCCAGCTTGTCGCGAATGAAAAGCAGTATCAACATTCTTTATAAGATCAGTCAACTCTTTAGATGATGTCAGTATTTTTATCACCTGAAATCACAAGGTATGAATTAAATAAAATGGTAAAAGTTAAAGCAAAACAATCTGCACTAAATCTCCAATGGAGATAAGTGATTATGCAGCTAATACTCGCATGAGAGTATTGTAAACATGCAAAAGCTTGAATTCTTGAATGCTTGAACAAATTATTATTTTTTTGTATATAATATACACACTTATTCGACCACAAAATATATCTACTAAAAATAGAACAGCAACTTTTGTTTCCCCATTCTAAACAAAAAGAATGATGATTAATTATGCTCAAAATGACTTTCTATTCATGATAAACAGATCATCTTACAATATGTTCTAAGTTCAGCTTATGGAGGAAAATTCTACAAGTATAGGCCAGTGCTGCAATGAAGACTAACCAACCTTCACTAGACTGGATCACATGTGAAGACAAATTCATCATCATGCCATCAAGTCACTGCTTATGCTCAAATACTACATTTCTGATCACTGGAGGTAACTTCCAGCACCAGGTAAAGCCTTGAACCTTCTAATTTTAATCCACAGCAGAACTCCAGAGAACTCAGTACATGTGCCTTATCCTGAAGCTTATTTGTTTCTTTTCACTGACAGAGTCACAAGACTCCATCAGCATCTGACTAAAACCTATAAACATGAAATCTCTTGTCTAAAGTGCAGAGCAGAAGAGAATTATGGGATAAAACTGGTCCGTCACTCCATGGATACTAAAACCCAAGATGAAATACTGCTCAATTAATGCATTGGGGTTTGTAAAGTCAAGAAATGATGGCTAAACATGAAAGAAGTGACATGTAACATTGTCTGTGCATGTCCAACAAAGTGCACATGAAATATAATACGAATATTTTGCAAGCTAGACTTGAATGCTGATTTGAAATGATGCAAATTAATCTGAGATATTTCAAATCCTGAATAACAACCCAAAATTATATATAATATATAACAGAGAAAGAGCCCATAAAGTTACGGAAGCTATCCTAGCTCTGGTCATAGCCCCCCAACCAAAAAAAAATCCCAGAAAAGGAAAGGTTGACAATTAACAGGCAGGAATATCAAGTAGCTCAGAGAAAGAAAAATAAAAGATCATATAAACCATGTGAGAACCCTGAGCGAGATGAACATTAACACAAATGAAAATCATGGTCAAGTCCAAAAGCAAGCAGTCCTAATCATCTCTGAATTGATTTAACATAGAAAGCAGGAAACATGCTGAAAGAAAATTAACCAGAATAAAGATGGAAAGGAAAGACAAATTCTGAAAAGCATTAACCCCAGGGAAATGGCTTATTTTTTAGTGACAAACCTTCAATACCATCTGGACTATCATTTCAGGATCAGTGTGAAGAAACTTGTGTGCAAACCCAATAAAATGCATAACCAACGAACTGTAGTATAGATAATTGGACAGTACATAGCCCTGCCATGAAGAAGAATAGCCACATTCTACATTCTTCTCACCTTCCTTCTTCACATCGTTCCCTGACCCATCTATAATGGCATCAAGCTCTGCAAAATTATCCAAACCAATCTTCCACGGTTCCAAATAAGTAACCCACACAGAAAACACCTGTGAAGCATTCTTAATTGTAGTCCCCATAGGACAAAATAGAAATGACCTCAAAATAAACCTATATGCCGGCCTCTGAATCCAAGCATTCCATGAGCCAACCACATGCATTGGGCTATTGATGGATGCAGCCAAATCCTTTGATTTCTCAGAAGAAACCCTACTCCAAGATGGATTCTCAAAATGTTCAATCCCTTCTTTCACTGCACTCGCACTCAAATTCAAATACTTAACCAACAACTTCACCACCTCACCTAAATTTGGTGTCGGCGGGGTCTCCCCTGGAACCAACCTCAACTTAAAGGACAAACCCCATGACTTGCAAACATTAACATTCAACGGCGAGAAATCACTATCAACCAACCAATAATTCACCAACACGTCAACAAAAAACTCCGCTCTATACAAAACTGACCCATCATTTCCATACCCATAATGCAAAAGCGAACCACGATAAGGCTGGTGTGAATTCAAATCACAAACAGGCACAAACGCACGCAAATATGCATACAATAGCCGCATATAAAGATCATCATTGCCCTCCACATTTCGCTCGCTTCCATGTTTTGGATGTGAAAAACACGGAATGGAAGATGTCCAATTCTCTAATTTGAACTTTTTTGGTCTTTCAGTTGCTAAACTTTTCAAATTATCGCTATTTCCTTTACAAACAGGGTAATAAGCGAACCAGAACATGAAATATTCAAATAAATTTAATTGTACTTGATAATATAAAGATCCTCCTCCTTTAATCGAATCTTCTTTTACTTTATCTTTAAAAAGAGGGCAAAGATTGTTTAAAACCTGACAACCTTTTTCGCCTGATAGAATAAACCGAGCCCACTCCGGCAACCGTTCGATTGGGAACGCGTAATTGACTAAATATTGACGATCAACGGCGAAGATTGATTGGAAAAGTAGGCTGTTCGGAGAGAGGAAGTTGAAAACCCTAGAAGTTAAAGCGGGGTCGTTTGCTAGGTGGATAATGTCGAGCCATCCACCTGCGCTAGATTGCTTGCTGGGCGGCGACGTTGAGTCATCGAAGCCGTAGAGCTTGCGGATTAGAGTAGGGAAGGCGAGGGAGAAGAAGCAGCGGGATTGATCGGGGGAGTGAGAGTGCAAGAAAGAGTCGATGGAGGCGCAGACGGAGGAGATCTGAGGAGGAGTGGAGGAGTGGAAGATGGATGAGGCAAGGTCTTGGGATTTGGAAAGGGAATCGACGGTGTACGAGTGCGGGTGCATGGTGGGGGCGAGTGTAGCGGAATTTTCTAGGGTTTTGGTTGCAGAGAGAGAGAGAGAGAGAGAGAGAGAGAGATGGGGTTTTGAGTTTTTTTGAAAGATTTTGAAAAAGAGAAGGGCAAATGGCGGGTTTTTAAGGGGGTGTGTGGGTGTACGTGGCGATGGATTTAAGGTCTGGCTTGACGGTGATGTGTGGGGTCTGGTTGAACTTAATGGCCTTAGTTTTTTTAGTTGATTACGGCAAGGTTTCTGATGAGTGGGCGGGAACTGTACGACGGGTATTGTAGAACGCTTTTTGAGCTGATTTTTTTTATATATAAAAAATTAAAAACGGAATTGTAATTTTATATATATATATATATATAAATATAAAATTCTTCAATTATTTTTATAATGAGTCCATAATTCTTGAATGATTTGTTGAAGGATTTTGTCCACTCATTTGAATAACTATCGAGACAATTAGATTCAATTTGAGATTTTTTCATAAAAATAATTCATAATTATAAATTATATAAAATCATATCTTCAAAAATTAAAAGATAAAAATTGATGATAAAATACATTTCAACATGTAAATCTACCTAATAAATTATATATAAATTAACAAAAAAAATTCAAATTCAAATTCAAATATTTGTTTGGTTATAGTTAACGCCCCACATCCAATCATAATAAGACAAGATCGAGTTTTACCTATAATATATTTAACCCTAGATAAATTAAGAAAAATTCAACCTCCTTATATTAAATAATTTGGATTTTCTATGAATGTCATTAAATCATCACCCTTGTGAAGAGGTAATTAATGGAACTAAAAACCTTTGGTGAATGGTCTTACTTATCCATGTACATGTGAGTTATTATTTGTCTATATAAATGTTGTCACACCTGACATTACGGTGGTTTTAAAAAATTAAAATGAAAAAAATAGATTTATGACATCTTGTTCTTTTGAGGAAATGTCTTATTGAAAGAGTCACCACCTAGTATTATGGTCACTAGAAACCCTAATTGGTCAACATAGATTTTATGATACAAGACTGGTTGTGGCTAGGGAATGTATTAGCACCCCTAGCGCACCCTGCACTGCTGGTTTTGTCTTAAATTGCTAGGAGTTTGTTGATTTATGATATGATGGTTTGCTTGTAATATTCATGACTCCGGCGTTAGTGAATATTCAACAACGGATACTTTCAACTCTATCATTGATAAATATTATATAACTAAAAATAAAATAAAAATGAATGATATTCCTGACTCTGACCTCAATGAATAAACCAATAAGAAGAATTTAAATCTATGCATGCATATCTTTTTATTTTTCAGTTTTTTTTAATATATTTTAGGCTGGGTCCCGCTCAACCCGAACAGGCTGGGCTAGGCCCAAGAAGCCTGGCCTAGTCACTGGCACCAGCCAGTGACCAACCCGGTCACTGTGCGCGCATGCGTGAATTACTCATGCATGCTTTGCACAGTGACAGGGTAATTATTTTGCGAGCGGGGAAGAACAAAAGAAGCTTACCTGGTGCAGCTGGAGGCGAAGCTGGCACTTGCGGACGAAGACGATGGTGAAGCTGACGGGTCGATGCCAATCTCCTCTTCAGTTCTTTCTCTATTCTTCCTTCTCTCCGTTTTTTTTTTTTTTTGCTTTCTGTGTTTCTTTTGCGTTTTCTATGTTTGTATCTCTGTCCGTGTTCTCCCTGTCCAGTTCTTCCTCTGTTCGTTCGTTCTCTTCCCCAGTTCGTCCCTGTATTTCTCTCTTGCATTTCCCTGTTCCTGGTGCAGTGGTTGCTAAAGATGGAGCTCTGGAGCTGCTACTGAAGACAAAGTATAACGGTCTCACCCTTTGTTTCTCTCTTCTGTTTTTTTTTTCCAGTTCTTCTCCCCTGTCTCTCCCTTGTTCTCTATGTTTTTCTTTCTATCTTATTTGTTCCCCCCCCCCACTCAGGACGAAGATGATGGTGATAAATGCATGAGGTGTTGCTGGTTGAATGGAAGCTCCCTCCTCTGTGTTTTCTCGTTTTCGTTTCTGTGTTAGGCTCGTTTGCCTTCCCTGGTTCGGTTTCTCATCCGTCCTCTATCCTTTTTCTGTGGCGTTCTCTGGCTTTTATAAAGCCAGAGGATGGTCTCTGTTGATGTGTTCGTGCCTCACGATTGTGTGGCACGAACGCCTCTGTTTCTTTGAGAAGAAACAGGGAAATAACAGTCTTGTTATTGTTGGGCTGTTCAACGTGGCCTCTGGAAGATAATGGGCAGCTGAGGAGACGTTTATGGGAGTCGTGGTCCAAAACAGTTTTGGTTTCCTGTTGAATCGGTCCCTGACTCCCTGGTCTGGAAATGAAGAAGACGATGAACAGTGGTTCAAAACGGTGCCGTTTGTATCCCTGGAAATGGCTATTGGCCCCTGAACTTCTAACATTTAACAATTGTGTCCCTGATTTCATTAAATTAATTTCAAATTCAATTAAGTCCCTAAATTTATCAATTCTTCCAATTTTTGACCAAATTGACTCTTAAATTTATAATTCAATCCTTATTAGTCCCCAAACTTTCAAATTATGTTGTCTTAACCCAATTCTCAAATATTTTTTTATTCATTCATTTTTCATCTTTTTATTTTTTTAGAAGTCAAAAATTAGGTTATGACAAATATTAGTTAGTATAAGTATATTGAATCATCTAGTTTATATCAAATTTTAAAATACATGCAATCTAATAATAATAATAATAATAATAAAAAGTAAAAAGTGATAACAATAAAATTTACTAGAAAATAAGGGGTTTTTTTTATTCTTACATATTTCATACTTTTAGTTTAGTACTTTCAACTTTAAGAAGTTGGTCCTTTATTGTAAAGAGAAATTGTTCCTTTTTAATGTAAAGGATAAAAAAATAGATAAATTATCTCATACTTTCTTGCTCCCAACACTCTTATATCATAGTTATAATGTAAAGTTTTTTTTATAATAGCTCCAATCATACATATATGAAGATGTAGATATACTATCAATTGCAAATTAAAAATAATGAAATTCAAACTCTTAACCTTATAGATGAATATTTTATAAAAAGTATCATAACTCATTTTTAACCTCTTATTTTTCAATGTATTTTAAAATAGAATTTTTAATTTTTTTTTTTCAATATGCTTTAGTCAATTTATAGCTCTTTCATTATTTTTGGCACTTTCATTTAATTTATTCTGTGTGCAACGAGTTAAGATAATAAAGATAAAAATTTTAAAAAATAATGAAAAGGAAAAACTAAAAAAAAAAATAAAGAGTAAAATGATAAGTAAAGAAAAAGCTAAGACTAAGATAAAGAAGTATTAAATAATGACAGTTCAGATAAAAAAGAAAAAACAAAGAGGGATTATCTTTTATAAAATAGTGATTCAACTAAAACAGGAAAGATGATAGTTAACTTGGAAAGTTTTAATAAGAATATTAAAAAAAACATCAATTATGGTCAAAATAAGAAGAAAAAGATTGGAAAAAATAATATCTAATCATAAAATTTCCAAAAATCAAGAATTTCATAAAACAAGAAAAAAAATCTTCAAATTAATTATTAAGTTTTATTCCCTATGGATTCAACACTATAAATAAGGGCTTAGGTCAAAAAAAAAAAAGACAAGGAAAAAACACTAGGAAGACATTAGAAAAAAAACCTAGATAACAGATAAGATAAAAAGTAAAAAATAAAAAAGCTATTCCTTAACTATCTAAAGAAATCAAAACCCTAGTTTCAAGGCATCCATCATTCCCTTCATCTTCGACAATAAAATAGATCAATATAATAATTGTACGACAATCTATATTTCTTTCTCATACATAACAGTGATTCTAGCCTACCTCCACCACCAATCAAACCTTTTTGATTTTCAAACGCACTAAAACAACAATAAAACCACTATGAATTAAAATCTGTTTGTTTTTGCATTTTAAAAACATTTTAAAATTCTTTATGCATATAATTTTTATCTTTATCATCTAAACAAATCAAACCTTAAAATGTTTTATGCATATAATTTTCAAATTCCTTGCACAAAGATTTATTAGTAGCACCAACTAAAATACCATCAACATTAATTTGTACAATGATTAAATCATGTTCTTTGTATTTCACTAATAATATTGAATTAATTTTTTCCATATTAAAGCCTTTTAAAATAAATAAATAAAATTTCTTGGTCTCTCATTCCAAGCTCTAGGAGCTTACTTAAGACCATGCAAAGCCTTTTCAGGATAAAAAAGGTTAGACTCATCAAATACAACATGCAATGATTCTTTAACTATCATATTATTATGATTATATACTCCATATGCTTTTCTAGTAGAAGAATAATCAAGAAAAATATCTTCATCAAATTTAGAATTAGATTGTCTTAAATTAACTTTCATATTTAAAATAAAATATTTTGATCCAAATACATAAAAATATGAATATTAGGTTTATGCTCAAACTAAAGCTCATATCAAGTTTTATATAAAATTGATCTAAGAAAAGCTCGGTTTGAAACATAACATGAAGTGCTTATGACTTTCGCCAAAAAATATTGGAGCAAATTATACTCATTTAGCATAATTCTTTCTATTTTTTAAAGTGATTGGTTTTTCCTTTCAACAACTCTATTTTGTTTTGAAGCTCTAGAGTTTAAAATTCATACTTAAAATCATTTTCTTCACAAAGATTTCAAATGCAAAATTTTCAGATTCTTCACCATGGTTACTTTTAATTTTAGAAATCAAACAACTTTTTTTTTTCATTTTGAATTCTTTTATAAAATTTTAAAAAAGCTTCAAGTGCTTCATCTTTGTATGCAATAAATAAAATCAATGTAAACCTAGTATAATAATCTACTATGACAAATGCATATATCTTACAACCAAGACTTGAAACACGTATAGGACAAAATATGTCCATATAAAGAAGTTACAATGCTTAATTTATGGAAACTTGTTTATCGGCTTTGAATAAGCTTTTGACTTGCTTTTCATATTGGCAAGCATCACAAATCACTTTTTTTTGTGCTCAAGTTGTGGAAGTCCTCTCGTAAGGTCTTTCATGGATAGCTTTTGAATCAATTTCATGTTAGCTTGTCCAAGTCTTCTATGTCAAATACAAGTTGAGTCCCATAAAGCATTAAAACACTTAACATTATAATCAATTAATCACATAAGTGTTTCCAAGTCTTTTTCCTATGAGAATTATTTTGTTGTCAATAGTGTGAATTATCAAGCAAAGTAAAAATTTAAAAATAACTCTGTTGCATCTATCACAAAATTGGCTACTATTAAGCAAGTTGTATTTTAAATTATAAATAAGTAAAACATGCTCGATAATAAGGGAATTTCCAATACATTTTACATTTCCCCTGGTATCATCTCCAAATGTCACATGTTTGACATTCCTCTTTTTGAAGGAGGTGAATTTGAATTAGTTACCCATCATATGTCTTGAACATTCGTTATTCAAATATCACTTGTGTGTTAACAGATACAACTACTAATTTTGTGTGGCTTATATCCTTTATCAAAGAGATCCCGATGTTAATAAATTAATATAGGGCATATGGTATGTTAATGAGATGAAAATATCAATTTTTTAAGTATTTTTTTCAAACCCTTTTTAAAACTAAAATACAAAAAAAAAATATATTAATGTTGTTTCAAAAGCATTTTTATGTTTTTGAAAAAAACTGATTTTTATTTTATTTTTTCTTTGCTTCAAATGTTTTTGACGTTTTTAGATCGTTTTAATGCGTCGATATCAAAAATAATTTTTTTTTTAAAAATTATTTCGTTATATTTTCAAGCAAAAAAACATTTTAAAAAACAATATCTACCACAATACCAAACGGACTCTAAGAGCCTCTCTATCCTCTACACCACATGCTTTCATTATTCTATTTCTTGCCAAGCCAAAACATCTTGATCTATATTTGTTTCTTAATTTTTCCAGTTTTGTTTTTAGTTATTATTAATAACTTTTTTTCATTTATTTACACAAATAATTCTTAATTGTTTTAATTAGAGACATGTATATACCTTTTGATTTATATTTAGAAGTTTTTAGTTATGTGAAAAAAAAACATCGAAAAAAGTTTACATTTTTATTTTTTTATTGATAAAAAATATTGCTAGTTCACGATTAAAGGATGTAGTGGCCGTTTGGTAGTGTGGCTGCGGGTGAGGTTCACCCGCAGCCACAGATATTGTCGTTTGGTTAAGCAAAAAACACAAGTTTATTTTGGTAGGACCCACCATAAATTATGGTTGTGCCGTGGGTTTTCTAGAAGCACAATTTTGCTGCTTCTTGCGCGGAGGAATCACTGAACAGTGTAGCCATGCTCCACTGTTCCGGCCGGACCGGGTCCGGTCCAAAGCTAAAACTGTATTGAATCGAGTCTGACCCAATAAAATAAAAAAAATTATTTTTTATTTTTAATTGTGTTTTATTCGAAAAACTAGTGTTAAACATTATTCAATAACACTACATAAATAAGACTTGATGACATAGCATTTGCAGAATTTGATCGCAATTCCAATTTTGTTCCTGAATATATTTTACCTGATGTTGTTGCGCTCTTAAGAAATCAAGAAAACTGTAGTCCTTGTTGGATGTATTTCATACGTGATGGAACAATAGATAGTTTAATGGAACAATAAAAAATATTTTATATAAAATATTATTTATTTCATGATGTAATAGCAATAGTTAAATCTATAATATTTAAATTAAAAACCATCAATATTAATATATATTTTTTTAAATTATTTTATAACCTCAATTTCAAAAGCATTCTTAACCAAACACATTAAACTACTTTTTGTTCAACCTCAATTTCAACCACAGTTTTAACCAAACGTACATAAATACCAAATCAACCTCAACTAAAAGTACTTTTTATAAAACAATTTTTTTTGAACCACAACCACAAAAGCTATCACAATACTTAACAGACTCTTAGGCATGCTCTCAAAACGGAAGTATGAAGCCTTAATTCCATCACCGACTATGGGTGATGTCTGTCGCATGCACAAGTACTGATTAAGAAAAGAACAAAAAAATAACCCTATTTCCTGTGGTGATTTCATATTTACGATGCATGGTGAGTGATATCATTGTAAATTTCAATAGTGTTTGCTTTTTTTTTTTCATCCTTACACATTTGTTTATTAGGGTTTAAGCTTGATATTCTGATTTGATTTATCTTCAATGAAATTAATATGGTGTAAAAAAAAATATTATTGATACTTGATTTTGTAAAAAAAATACAAGTTTTATTGTTTATAAAAAACTAAAACTAAAGTGACCAAATTTTGACTATAAAAAAGGAAGACTAAGATTTTTTTAACACAAAGATGCTTTTTTACAAGTTTTAGTCTTCAAGATTTTTTTTTATTTTGTATTTTTAGTTTTTTTAGTTAATATTTTTTCATTTTTATTCAAAATTTCATTTTATTTACATTACTGTTCTCTTATTTGAGAAAGAGAAGAGTTGTTAGAAAACAACAAAGTAAAGAAAAAGTGGTTGATTGTTATTATTTCGACAACAAAAAATAGTTGAGTTTAATGTCCATGAATTTCATTTGACGAAAAGAGTTCTATTTATGAGTTCTGACCCCTCATCTTGCTAAAAAAAAAAGCAAATTGGGCATTAATAATTTTTTTTTTATTCTAGTATGTTTTTAGTATAAATGAGTTTATTAAGGTTTGTGGGGTATTTATTTTATATACTTTCAGGTGAAAAAAAGGTTGAGAATGAAATTTTTGGGTCAATTTAGTTGAAGTTTGATTTTCTAGCCACCTTAGGTGGTAGAAAAATCTGCATAAATAGATTACACATTGCTTATTTTATTTATTTTTTTTAAAAATAGAGCAACCTTATCAAACAAGGGAAGAATGAACATTTTTTTATTCAACACATGTAAACTTTTCAACTTCCAATTAATTTTTTTTATTATACTAAAAAACACGTCAATGATACCAACTTTTTTTTTTTTTTTTTGTGTTAATTAATTTTTGATTTCCATGATTAACTAAAGAAAGGGCCCAAGATATACAAATTCCTTCCCATGTTGCACAGCTTTAACAAATGACACAATTTGATGGTCCGGTCCACAGTTTCTTTAATGGACCACCCAGCCCACGTTCTCTAAGCAGGCTTCACGTGGTCCTTGAATGATTTTCAACATTGCCATCTGGGCCCATGTCTAGGATTTTCTGAGCTGGGTTAACCGAAGCGAATTCTTTTCTCCCCTGAATTTTATATCAAAAACAAGCCCCTGAACAATAAATAAATAAATCCAAAAATTTCCAAACCAAAACCAGCTCACCTTCAACAAAAAAAAAAGAAGCTCAGCCACAATTCCATTTCAGATTTATCCATTAAGTTCATCATTGTCTGAATCCATAATAAGAAAAGTATTCCATTTAAAAAGCTCGTAGATAAAGATTTATAGTTAATGACATGGAAAATTTAATTAGACAACCTTCGTGGTTATCACGATAAGAAACATTATACATTGTTTCTGTCATATAAGCAAGCATTCATGGTTAGAGTGTACAACAAAGGGTTGTTCACCGGTTTTACGGGGTGTTTAGGATTGTAATTGGACTATGTTTTTGAAAAATTTAAAATTTTTTAATTTAATTTTTGGTTTTTTGAATTATTTTTTATATCAAAAATAAATTTTAAAAAATAATAAAAAAATTATTTCAATATATTTTATTTTAAAAAATAATTTCTATCTCACACACACGTACGTAGCCCACTTTAATAGTTTCATCTAACAACCAAAACACCAAAATCTGATAAAGTGAAGAAGGTATGCATATGTTGAAGTGGATCCAATCCTTTTCCAATAAAGCAATATAGTTTGCTTTGACAATTAATTAAGAAGTTTTAAATCCCGTTGAAAAGTAAACAAGGAGGACTTCAATAGTCTCAGAAAACACCCCAGTAAAATATGATATAGTGACATATGAAGACAATATGTTTGATTCCTTCTTCCCTACCGTACGTATTAATCATAGAGTAAGGTAAAATATTCATATCTACTTCATTGCAGACTATAAATGCTAGAACTGGGATCCCATTGAAATTAACAGTCGCATATAAAGGTTTTATACGATGATGCATGGTTGAAGTCGGCTTGGCAAAAGTTACAATAACTCCACCTTCTCATGTTTCTGAAGTCACAAACCACCTCATCGGTATACATAAGCACTGATCTTCCCTCTTCTTCACCTTGAACAACACCATCTAAACATGGAGGTTGGTCAGGTTTGGTCTGAAAAGAGTATGGAGCGAAAAACACCATATCGATTCTGGTTGTCCCTATCTAGGATTCAGCACTACTTATGCCAACCTAGCTTGTTCTTGTATAGGGCGTCCTCTTATCCACTTTTCCTTTTTTGTCTTTGACTCTAATCAACTCCCTCAAAAGCTAAGGGAAGTCAAAAAATGAAGAGCTAATATCTTCAACCTAATTTGGACTCTACTCATCATCTATAGTTTTTTCTTTAATCTGAACATTAACAGGATTATAATTGATTTCATTGATCACAGAATGAGATGGGAGTACTGCTGCATCTTTAATCTTATTATTACTCAAAACTAGATGATAATCTGGTTGCCTCTCATGTTTAATATATAGACCTTCTACACTCTACTCGCACGATAGTATTGTGAACATGCAAAAGCTCGAATCTAGTAGTTAAAGAATCATTGCATGTTGTATTCTAGCAAATAATAATTTGATCGAGCATTCGAGAATTTGTTTTTCAAGCAGTTAAATTCTGAGTATTATAGAGTGTGTATTTATATTAATTTAATTATTTTCTAGTTTTGTTAAATAACTTTTTTTAAAAAAAGTTTTTAAATAATCACCAACGGAATTACATACGGTATTTTTTTTGGTTATATAATAATTTTTCAAGGAAGATATCGACGGAATTACATATGAGAATTTTTGTGTGTGCATATTTTCTATTTGTAAAACTATTGTTTTTTTTTACCGATACAATTAATGATGGATGATGAAATTACCAACGCACATTATTCTGACAAACGTATTCTATCCGTGAAATAATTAATGAAATTTTTATTAATAAAATGGTAATTTTATGTTGACGACAAAATTCCATTCATAAAACTGTAAAATATTATAGTGAGTAAAATTACGACTTAACAGATTTTAATCCAAAGTGCTATTCGTGGTGACGATAGGGTAATTATTAGCAAGTCAACTGTCAATATTTATTTTCCATATTTAGCATCCTTGGTTTACTGCTTGATTTGTATTGATTTATATCCTATTTTAGTTTCCTTGATTTAAGACAGTTTCCTTGATTTAAGAGCTAATTGAAGCTTCTTCTTGTATATAAGAATATCATTCATCAGTAATGAAATACAAGAGTTGAATAACTCTCATTTTATAATTTCTCTTGTATATAATTGAAGTTTCCTTGATTTAAGACGTACTTGAGGATGCATGATTGGAAGAGGTGAACTGAGATGTATATAACTTTGGCAACTCAACATGAAAGTCATGGAAGCGAGATGACAATTTTGTAATGCGTGAGGGGCGTGTGGTTGATGGTATCAGAGCGGTTAAAATCCTAAATTTTCCATGGCCGAAGAAAATTCTTTGAGCAATGCTCAATTAAATACTACCCAAATTAACCTTGATGCCTCATCACCATACATCCTTCGTGCTTATGACAACCCAGGAACAACGTTAGTAACCTGTCTCCTAAAAGAAGAAAATTATCCCATATGGCGTCGTGCTATGACGAATGCACTCCAAGCCAAAAGCAAATTTGGCTTCGTAGATGGATCTATTACTCGTCCATCATCTGGTTCAAAAGAAGAGTCTGCATGGATCAAATGCAATTCAATGGTCCTTTCTTGGATTTTTAATTCTCTTCATCCTACGCTACATGATAGTGTGGCATTTTTTATGACAGCAGGATAATTATGGAAAGACTTAGAAGAATGTTTTTCACAAGGTAATGCTTCTCGAATTCATCAATTGAAAACTGAGATGATGAATACATTGCAACAAGGAATGATTGTCTCAGCATATTATACCAAATTAAAAGGCATTTGGGATGAACTCAACACTTATTCACAAATCCCACCATGTACCTGCGGTTCAGCAAAGGCGCTTGCTGCAGAAAAAGAAAAAGAAAACGTGCACCAGTTTTTAATGGGTTTGAATGACAAATACAAAACTGCCTGTTCTCAAATCTTGAATACAGATCCCTTGCCTTCTTTATCTCGTGTTTATGAACAGGTAGCCCAAGAAGAACGACAACAGTTAATAGTAGAGACGCGATTGCCTTCTGTTGATGCAGTAGCATTCTTGACAAACAGCTTCAGCAAATTCAATAACAGTCGCAAATTCACAAGTAACCGTGACCTCTCCAAGCTATTTTGTGACCATTGCAAAAGGATGAAGCACACCAAAGAAACTTGTTTTGAACTATATGGCTATCCGGAATGGTGGGACAAAGGGAAGAAATCATTAAAGCCAAAGAAAACCAACAATACGCAACTCATGGAGAAAACTGAGGGTAACAATACTGTTCCAATTACTGGATTGACGAATGAACAGTATGCCCAACTCATATCTATGCTCAACCTTGACAAGAGTCATGCCTCTACAGCCAACTTTGTGGGTACAACTAACTTTGCGGGTAATGCAATTTTTCTACCCATAATGAAGATGAATGAGTCTTGGATTCTGGTGCCTCTGACCATATGACATTTCAAGAAAAATTCATCTCTTCCCACACAACTATTCCTCATTTCATGCCAATTAAAATTCCAGATGGATCCTTTGTGCCAACAAAGTCACTTGGAGATGTTTCCCTTACCTCTCTTATTACTTTAAAAGATGTCCTTCACATACCATCATTTTCCTGCAATCTTATTTCTATAAGCAAATTAACTAAAGCATTAAATTACGTTGCTCATTTTTTTCCTTCCTTCTGTGTTTTACAGGACCTACCCACGAGGAAGCTGATTGGAATGGGTGAATTACGAGATGGTCTTTATTACTTTCGGGCACTCAAAATTCCTGTAGCAGCAACCAACATTACTTCTAATTTGCATATTACTCTGTGGCATCAACGTCTTGGACATTTGTCTTTTGATAGGCTGTCTCTTCTCAAGGATTTAGGTCTGTTTTCTTTTAAGTCTTTTAATAAATGTTGTGACTCTTGTCATCGCGCTAAACAAGCTCGATCTTCCTTTCCTGTTAGTGCTATCAAAACACATGAACCTTTTGAGTTAATTCATTGTGATGTTTGGGGGCCATATCAAACTCCATCTTTATCCGGGACTCATTATTTTTTAAATATTGTAGATGATTACACTAGAACTACCTGGGTTTATTTGATGCAAGCTAAATCAGAAGTTTATACTAGGTTGGTTTTCTTCATGGCCATGGTAGTTCAACAATTTGGAAAAACAGTTAAGACAATTCGTAGTGACAATGGAACTGAATTTACTAATCATAAGCTTCACTTATATTGTCAACAACATGGGATCGTAACTCAATTTTCTTGTGTTTCTACACCCCAACAAAATGGAGTCGTAGAACGTAAGCATAGACGTATTCTTGACGTTGCAAGAGCCTTACGATTCCAAGCAAATTTACCCATTAAGTTCTGGGGGGAATGCATTCTAACAGCCGTGTATCTGATTAATTATACTCCTACCCCCCTTTTGTCTGGCCAGAGTCCATATGAGTTTCTATTTTCCCGCAAACCTAATTACTCACATCTTCGTGTGTTTGGATGCCTTTGTTATGCATCTGTTCTGCCTCGATCAAAAGATAAATTTTCTGAACGTGCCACAACATGTCTCTTTATTGGATATCCCTATGGTCACAAAGGATATAAAGTCTATGACTTACATACACATAAGAGTTTTATCTCTAGAGATGTTGTGTTTTACGAACACATTTTTCCTTACAATCACCAACATCTCCCATCACATTCCTCATCTTCTCAATCTATGAATGTACCCATACCTCTACCTGTTCCTGACCATGACTCCATTGAACCTATTCCAAATACTACCACTGAACACATAGAACCACCCTCTCCACACCCAGATCATACAATTCCTACTGACCTTGATATACTTGCATTACCTACAGACACACCTGCCACTTCCACTACCATTCAACCTCCTATACCACCAACCACACGCCCCTCACACATTACAAAATGAATCCGATGTTGGATGCCTTTGTCTATCGAATAACCCAAAAAGTAGTATATATATACTGGTCTGGTCAATCAACTTAAAAAAAAAAAACCCTTGAATAAAGGCACCGGCTGCGATTGCTTTTTTATTGTTTGTATATATATATATGCGTTATATGCGTTCAGTGTTCACACCTTATTTTATTAACTAGTGGCACTCTTGAACGAGATGTTTTTGGTTCAACCTAAAAGTAGATGTTGTATAAAACGATAAATGTTAACGAATTTCACAAGCATAAGACAAAATGAATAGAATTGTAATATTATCTAATTAATTTTGAGTTATTTTTTTATTTCATCTGTTTATTTGTGTAAAATTAACTAAAATTAAATTGTTATATTTATCTTTATTCATGTTATGTATAACATCCACAACTCTCTAGTCTAGTGATAGCAATAGTGAATTCCTTACATTTATAAGAGGTCACAGACTAAATCCTCACTTTCTATAATTAAATTTAATGTCTTATTATTATTATTATTATTATAAGAAAGAGAGGGTCAGAGTAGCCCTTTGTTTATTTTTTTAGAGAGAGTTAATTCAGTCTTTTATGATAATACAACTCTCCCAGCTAACCATGTATAGGTTATATAGTTTGTTTTCGTGGTATAAAAATATTTTTTAATAAAATTAATTTTTTTATTTTAAATTGTTTTGATATACTAATATTAAAAATAAAAAAATATTATTTTAAAATAAAAAATACATTAAAAATGCTACGAAGCTAAATCATAATCCACGATAGACATCTCTACTAACATATATTGTCCGCGAGAAATGTACTATATCATCCGGAAATTGAACCTCCTTATCCCTGAGGTTTATCTCTTAAAAATAGCAATTAATTTAGTTAATTACGAGAGAAAAGAACAGGAAGAAGCATTTCAAGAAAGTGATCGTCGATCGAGATCAATGGTGCTGACTGCTGACGGAGCGTTCCATCCTCTAAATACAGTTCCATCACACTATCATATACTAACAAAAAGCTAATGATTGCTAATATTTCAGGATTATATCAGTCTCTTTCTATCAATCTATACTTAACAAAAGTACTAAGCTAGCTGTTTAACTCATCAGCTAGCTGGCCTGGGTCCTCTGATGTCATGCCTGAGGTTTCCTTCTCTCTGCTAAAATCACACTGGACGTGGTGCTTATATATATATATATATATATATATTACTTTATCGCTTTGAAGAAGCTAGAAACACTTTCCTGGATGATGTGAAATCGTGCCTCTATTAGGATTTATGATTAAATATAGGATTACACTTCACAGGTGGAAGCTAATGATGGTATATTTTGGCATACAATGAGAATAGTTAAAAGTTTGCAATCACACTATCATTGCATAATCTAGAAGGAATTGACTCACTTTAATTGTCTTTTTCTGAATGATTTGTGAGAGGAGGAGGAGTTATATTTTAAAATGTTTTTTATTTAGAAATATATTAAAATAGTAATTTTTTAAAAATATATTTTTAATATCAGCAAGTAAAATGATTCAAAAAAATACTAAAAAAATTAATTTAAAAAAAATTTCAAATTTTTATATTAAAAAATTAGTTTAAACAAATAACCATGGCTTGAAAAGCCATCTCCAGTTAGTCAAAAGAATAAAGGACAAAGATGGCTTCAATGGCCACTCATATTTCTCTCTTCTTTTCCATCTCCTAAGTCCTACCCTCTGTTATGCCGTGGACCCACAATGTCCGTTGTCTTATATAAACATCAAATAAAAAAAGTTTTTTTGAAAGTCAAAACAGTCCAAATTCCGAAATGAATGTGCTTTATCTTCCTTCCATGATTTTCTGCTCAGATACAAGTCCTGAGGATTTCGTTTGCTTTAGCTTTCTTACCTTCTCCTTTTATTCCCAGATTTATTTATTTTTTATTCTTTTTGTCAAACAAATTAAAAGCCCTAGTATATATTTACTGGGTTTCATAATCTTTCTTCAGGATTCAGTTTTGAATTTTTTTTTTCTTTTTCTAAAAGGAATCTATGGATCGCATATAGTTTAATATTACTTCATTAATACATTCTTTTTTCTTTTGTTTTTCTTTTTGATAAAAACGACCGTATGTTATAGAGATCAGGAAGCCGGTTTGTGTAGTACTTGTTGAAGAGTTCGTGAAGTCCCTGTCTTTCCTTGAACTCGATCTCATTAATAAGACTACCTCTTTGAATCGTGTTTTTTCATGAGTTATTTTTTTTCAATACAAAAATTAAATATGCAAACTTTTTCAATGTATTTTCTTACATAAAAAAAATCTAAATGTAAATAAAAAAATTTATACAAATATATAATTAAATAAATTAAGAACCATTTGTCTAAATAAATGAATAAAAAGTCATCGATGATAACTAAAAATAAATCTGAAAAAAATCAAAAGATACATGTTGATCAAAAACTTTGATCTCGTAATATAGAAAATTAATCTAGTTGTGTTTATTGAATTTATTTATTAAAATAAAATTTTTATTTAATCAAATGAAAATAAAAATAGACACACACATGAAATTGATTGAAAAAAATAAAAAGAAAAACAAATATTATGCAAGGCTGCACATGTTAGATATATTATCTAGAAATAGTTATTTTTTATTTTTAAAAATAAATTTCACTCATATAAAACATTAAAAAAAAATCATAGATGAAACATAATAATATCTTTAAAAATTCACTACAAACAAAATAATTTTTAAAAAAACCTCCATTAAAAAAAGTCTAAAAAATACAAAACAATCATAGATGAGAGGTATTTAATGAAATATAAATAAAACAATATTTTTTTAAATGACATATTAAAAGAAGGTATCAATTAAAACAAAAACAAAAACTAGAATAAAAAAAAAAGACTATGATAGTCAAGGTGTTGCAAAAACGTTTCAAAGAAACAAGGAAAACAACAATTTAGGTTATAGCCCTGATTAGGTTTAATAAGTTATTTTTATTTTAATTAAACGATAAAAAATAGGCAATAATAGTAAATGGAAATATTTTTTTTAAAAAAGATCAAGATAACTTGAAAAAAACCTTTGGAAATAAAAAATCAGATAAAAAGAAAGAAACAAAACAATTTGGCTCGAGTAAATTCGAGGTAGCGTGATAGAAATCTAACTTGGGTAATATGAGTGAGCCAAACCGGTTTAAATCGTAAAACTCATGGTCTAGATCATGAAAAATATGATATAAAAGAAAATGGAAGAAAACCACATGGGCAATCTTTTTTTTTTAAAAAAAAACTAATGTTGAATGATGAAATCAAATAAAAAAATAAACAAAAAATAAATATTGACCCACATTAATTTTTCAAACCCGTGATCCGAGTCATTAGACTAGAAGTATCATACATGGAAAAATTGCGAAGTTCAATTCCTAACAAATCAATGTTGAAGGATAAAATTGGAGAAAAACAATTACACAAAAGGATCATTAATAAAAAAAAATGATAATTAAAAAAATGAGGGTGAAAATTAAAATAAAAAAATAAATTAAAGGGCAAGAAAAAATTTTTAATTGGAGGATTAAATTGAAAAGAAAAAATAACAAAAGGAAAAAAATCAACAAAACGAGGACCAAATAAAAAAAAAAATACACCAAAAATCTAGAATGAATGATGAGATTGAATACCAATAAAAGTTTTACAAAATGACAAGGGAAACAAAATAGAAATCATAAGAATAAAGATTGAAATTGAAATACTACAAACAAAAAGGGTCAACCAGTAATGTTTTAGGGAGGAGAGAGAAAATAAAAAAATAAAGGCCCACCGACATCAAAACACCCCATCTTCGCTGTCACGTACCACACAAGGAGGAAGAGAACACATCGACACTTCTAATGAAATGCAAAAGGGTAAGCTTGGTCAATGAGAGACATTGTATGCGCTGCTTAAAGAGTGCACGCGCTAGCAACTTTTTAGAATTTAATATTAATTTATCAAATGAAAAACTTCAAATTTCCCTCCATGGTTTTGGAATTAACAAAAAAAATCAATGTGAAAGGATAAAAATACCCCTAGATGCGTGACTTATTTTTTCTTGATTCCAAGAGTAAACATATCTTTTTATTGTATTCTAAAAAGAAAAAAAAGACATAAATACCCTCGGTAAAAAACTTTATTTTTTTACATGAAGGGTAATTTAGTCATTTTACTATTTAGAAAATTGAAAGACACATATACCCCCAAACAATCTTTTAATGACCATTGGGCATGAGAAAAGACCGAATTATCCTTAACAACAAAGCACCTCTTTTTTCCTTTGAAGGGAAAAAAAAGTAATTTCAACATGTTAATGATAGTTTTTTTTTTTGTCATAGTATATAATATTTTTTCCACACCTTATAGAGTTTTTGTTAATGCTAAAATGTTCATAAATAAATCCAATCTTAATTAGCCTTTCCATCTAATTATTTCTTTGGTGTCTTAACATGTTAATTTTAATTAGCTTTCCATCTAGTTAACATGTTAATTGTTAACCCGACAGTCCCTCTCCTCTCCTCATTTCTTCATCTTCATTCAATTAAAATTGCAGTACGTAGCCCTCTCTCTCTCTCATTTCATCAATTCTTTCAACCCCGTCCTTGCAAATCCAGCCACACAACCCGTCAACGTCGACAAATCTCTATCCAGTAGGGGCAATTTTCCTCGTTTGATTCCATTTTTTTATCAAGCCTCACCCCATCAAGTAAGCAAACAGATCCATTTAAGTATTTTTCTTGTTTCATAATGATAATTTTATGGTATTAATATATAATTTATATTTTAGGGTTTATTTAGGATTTATAAGAAATGAATTTAATTTGTTAATTGATAAAATTAAGTGTAATTTTATAACTTAAGTTTGTTATAATTGAAGAAATGATGCGTAATTTAATGAGTATCAATTATTTTTTGTCAATTTTATGGTTAAGTTGGAAATTTGGGAAGAATTGATTTTGTGTGGAATTGATAAGAATTAAAAAGTATTAATTTAGGTTGAATAATTTTTAATTGAAGAAATGATGGATTATTAGCTTGGTCCCATTTAATTTTAGTCAATTATAAGTTTTGCTAAAAAATTAGAGAAAATTAAATTAATGTGTAATTAATAACAATTAGGGTATTAATTGATGTTTTTATTTATTGATGATACTATGCTATAAAAAATTATGATGTTTATAATAGAGATAATGATGGTGATAGTATTAATTTTAATGATATCATTTGTAGTGGTTGTCATGGTAGTAATATTTATTTTTCAAATTTTTAACTGTACTAGACTAGTGAGTTAGAATGTTTAGTTTATCAAAACAAGAACATTCAAAACATAAAATATATTTAAGGAAAGCCTAGAGTTCGTATAATTTCAAATTTATAATTAAGCATGCAAAATAAAAACTCATGCAAATAATAATAGAATTATAGCATGCATATTAAGTATATATTCAAACTTGGAATTGATGTTAACTCAAAGTTCTAACATGTATACGTACGAATAATAAAAATATCTATATTTAAATTAAAACAAAGGATGTTACTTACTTCTTGAAGTATTTTAAAGTAATGAAACTTTTATTGTTATTAATGATAAATTTTTTGTCCTTGAAACTTTATTATTATTTAGTTATACAACTAGGATATTTGCAATATGCCTCTCAAGATTTCAACAACACTACCTTAATTTAGATGCACTTCTAAATAAGATCTTTATGAAACTTTTGTTATTATCAATGATGAATTTTTTGTTTTTTAGACTTTATTATTTCTCAGTTATATATACAATTAGGATATTTACAATATGCCTCTCAAGATTCCAACAACATTACCTTAGTTTAGATACACTTCTAAATAAGATATATATTTGAACCAAAATAAAAGAATTCAATTATCTCTTAACAAAGTAAATTTAAACTTTAGATTTGAAACGAAACACAAAGTATAAAAAGAGAACAAAAACACTAAAAATAAGATGAGAAAAAGCGTGTAAGAATCTGGAAAAAAACTTGTTGGAAACTCTTTCTTCAACCTCCTTTTTATAATGAATTTTAGAAGCTTATAGGTTAAAGAATTATTTATAATAATAATCATAATTAATTCTCACTATTATATTTTTTTATTAGCCACTATAAATTAATAAAAAATTTAATATGAATGTAGTGGCTATAAATATAAATTCATAAATTGAAAAAATTGTTTAGAATTGCTAAAAATGCTTTTTGAAAGAAACCGTTAACATTCATCGGTTGGACTAAACAAAACAATGAGTTGAAAGAAATTTTTTTTCATGGACCAGACTCAAGAACAAATTTCTACTGACAAAATATAATCTTTTGTGGCTCAAAACATTATTTTTATAATAAACTCAAACTCAGGCTTGACTCGAGTGGAGGCCCAGCTAGCAATGCACGCGTGGGTTTTAAACCCAAAGCCTAGTTTGCTTATGACATCTTCCCTATAAACGTTTGACTGCCCTTTGAACCTAATTTTAACGTCCCACTTTATAAACTCTAAATTTGTTTTTGTTTTTTTTTTTATGTGAGATGAAATTATTTTAGAAGGTTTTTAAAAGGGTTCTTTCCTATGTCTAAGCTGACAGAAATTTTGATGAAATATTTTTTCCAATACCGATGGAATAGATCATTACCCTGACCAACGAGCAGGTTTTTGATAATATTATTTAATTGTTTATTTCGTCAGCATTGAGAAATACTGATGAAATCTTCACTATATGCCGATGGATCGACAATTTCAATTTTCTAGTATTGATTTTTAAATTTCTTATAATTTAGACCTTTTGTTTTATGTTTATTATCAATTTATTTTGTGTTTTTTTTAATTAAAAAAAGTGTAATAAGAAAAGAAGATTAGAACTTGATTACTAAAGAAGGCTTTTTTCCGAACAAAAAAAACTAGTGAATTGATGATGACTAACATCTATCAAGGAATAATTTAATTATTTTTACAATAAAAATAAATGAATTAATTTTGATAAGGTTAAGTTAGTTAAAATTAACTGGTATAGCCCGTTAACCTTGAATTTATAGAGTTAAATCTTAATCAATCGGCCGCAGCATTGGATCCTTTGAGTCGCGTGAAAATAGGTCACTTTCTCTCGTTCAAAACATGCTCTGAGTTTTATTATTAGCAATATTGGCCAGAAATTCTATGTAGTTTTGTCTAAGATTCTCTTGCATGACATGTATATTCAGTTTAGTATCGACCACACACGTATTTGGGCATCCATCCATGGCTGATTCTTCCTAAAAGTACTTGAAAAACGATGATGGCTGCTGATTGGTGTAACCTTGAAAAATATCAAATGATCTTACAAATGATTGGACAATGAGAATACCATCATCAATCATAGAGTGACCATCCTTGAGAATTTCTACAGCTGAACAACATGATACTGATCTGTTCTGTATATCGTGCTGCCTTACGCACGCTATCATATCAATGGTCATACTCAAATTTCAAAAATAATTTCCCATGGGACCAATTACGTGATGTTTATTGCATTATCAACGCCAAGTGGTCCATATCTAATTTGAACATTTATATATCTACTAAACATTATGATTAGTTATGTGATTATTTAACACAAAAAATGCATCTCCAATTAAAATATGAAAAGTAAATAATATTTAATCTATCTGAGAATGCTGATTTAATTAATAAGAATGTTACAGTTTAACAGTACAATTCCACCAAGAGCTAGCTAATGTCTAGTTTCAGTGGCTTATGGAGACGGATATTGAGAAAATAGTGATTGCAAGACGAAATGAAGCACCATATAGAATCACACACAGCACTGATCACCATCTTAATTTTAACCTGTTTTGTTTGATGGGGTGTGGATAAATGTTTTTTCCATACTCAACATCACGAGCTAGGCTGGATTTATTAGGAGATGGGTTAGTAAGAAAGAGCATTCAGCAAAAAAGAAAAGAGAACAAATGAAGAGGCTGCCACATATATGTTATATATGATTGATCATCAAGCTTCAGGCGCCCATGATGATCATATGCAATGTTTATCAAATTAAAGTAGGTGGATAATTGAGTCTGATTCAAGAAAAAATAAAATAAAATAGAGAAGATCACATCAAGGATCAGAAAAGGAAAAATGGAATAAACATAAGCATTCGTGTCAATACATATGGGATTCATGACCACGATTTATTATATATACTCATAATTAAACTTTGCCATTTATCCAATATCTGTACGAGGTAAGGTTCATGTAGATCGAAAGGGAATAAGGCACTGCTATTATATGTACACCTAGTGGTCAATTCATGAAAATCCAAGCTGCAGTAATCAGGTTTTACAATATCTGTGTCAAAACCCAACTTATATATATATATATATTCATACCTGGACTTACTGACTTTTCTGTCTCTGTCCTCTGCAGAAATTAAGCACGGTGCTGGCTTGTAGATTTAATAGATGTTTCTACTTGAATGGTATATTCCCAAAAGGCTCCTCGTGATGCCAAAATCCGATATCAGAAGTCTCGGGTCCAACCAGCTGCCATGATGACAAGTAACAAAACTCATCAAACTGATATTGGTCTTGCAAAATATCCGGCAAATCGATGAATGTGTCATCACCATCATCTCTTAATGGTGAGCTTAATGAATACTCCTGTGTCTCATTAGATGCCAGAGTACTATCCGGGGAGTGAGGAAGCATCAGCTCGTCTTCAGCTTCGGTTTCACGGCCCTTTGGACTTGTCTTGCAGCTCAAGGTAGCTGCTAGGGCAGCGGCAGCTTGAATATCTTTGGGAGATGAACTAGCTGGACGTGGAAATTCATGAGCGATTTCAGGGAAATTAAGGTGAGCTGAATGACCTTTAATTGTAAGGGCAGCTACATCGTGAGCTCGAGCCGCCATTTCCGGTGTTGGGAAAGTTCCTAGCCAAATTCTTGACTTCTTCTTTGGTTGCCGGATTTCGGACACCCATTTGCCCCATTGACGCATTCTTACTCCGCGGTAGGATGGGTGCCTCCCAGCATTTCCACCACTCTTAGCCTTTTTGTTACTTTCATTATTGTTTTTCGGGTCTTGGTTTCGCTTAGAGCTGTCTTGAGACTGATCTTGTTTTCTGGAATTCTTCATTGGAGAAGGGAAGGAAGAGAAGGAAGAGGTGATTGAAGAAGAGGAAAAGGCGCTAGTTTGAGCATCACATTGTATATTTAGTGATGTTTCCATGAGAAAGAGAAAGTAGGAAAGAAGTTAGATGTGTGTGATGGAAAGAGCTTGAAACAAGGGATTATTGGTCATTAATTGTAGTATTTTAAGTCATTACAATGAAGATATATAAAGAAAAGCAAAAATATGCGATCGATTCATCAAAGAAATGGGTCCTAAAAGAGACCTAAAACACAAAAGGGGTTACAGTCATGGTAATTCTTTAGCTTATTTCGATTTTAAATAATGCATAGTTTGGCTTTATCTTGTACGGTCTATTATTTCTTGTTAAGATGCTTGAATTGAATGATCGTCCTAATTAATTTCTTCATATTTTTCCTTGAGTAATGTTTCATATATATTTGATCTTGAAGTGCAAGCTATATATATAGAAAATTAACACGCTAGGTGGTAATTAATTTAAGGTCTTGTTGGAGAACAATGGTGAGGCAGTAATATCTTTTGCTCAATAATATCCTCGATCCAATATCCATTAAAGTCATGAATTTAAAATGAAAGCTGGCTTGGGTCCCCTCTTGTGCAGTACCCTTGTGAATCGTGAAATGCTAGCTACTGCTTTATTCGGCTTCAGTATTGTCCTTCTGTTTTTTTCTCACACTACATGTCATAATCTTCCAGCTAGAGCAACCTTTCTCTCTTATTAACTCTTATAACCTGTGAGGGAAATTTAATTCTGGATCTTTTAGGACAAGATTAACGTGACGCTATCAGCCAAAATAATTGCATCCTGGTGATTCAAATATCCTCTAGAAGTCAAGAAACTAGACAGCTAGAAATGCAAAGTTTCAAAGGCACAGCCTCTTTTATACAACTGTTCATGACGAAACTCATCACCAAGCTTACACGCTCTTGATTTTCTGTTTTTTCCCCCCTTTCTTTTGATGAACCCGCTTCATTTATCGCATCTAGTACTTCTATCAAGCAAGAGTTTTATTTTAATGCTAGAATTAGAATATAAAGCTTCGAATTCATAAATCTATTCTCTCCTTAATTTTATATTAATTATGAGCAGTTAAGTGGTTTATTCTTGAATTTAATATATTTTTTCTAGTTTTTATGTTTTCCGTATATATAATGTACAAGTTTTTTGTCTTCTATTAAATAAACCATAATAAATAATTTTGTTCATTTCAAAATAATCCAATTATGCTGCATTTTGTTTATTTTCTTGTGGAATCGAATGGTCAACAATATGAATGATAGGAATGGCCTTAATTAGGAAGCTAGCCAACACGGATTTTACACGCACGAATTTGACACTGGAGGCTAATTAAAATGCATGCCATCAACTAAAGTCTTTTGGGACCTATATATATTTTTGTCTCAAAGTCTTTTCATCTCCAATATTATGGTTTATATAATAGTAGATAAAAAAAAAAACCTTATATGGAGTTTTTTTTAAGAAACAAACTTGTTAGACGAGGACAAGGATCGTGTTTGAAAAATGTTTGATCGTCTTTTTCAAAAAAAAAAAAAGAAAATTCCCATCAGTCCTGACAAATTTAATAACCAATATTCCAATAAAAAAAAAAACATGTAACAAGGGGTACAAATAGCATAATTTAATTTCCAAAGGGGATCCTGATTATTATTTTATATTACTTATTTATATGTTCTATATTTATTTTTTGGGAACATACATGCATGAATCTTTTCATGGAATGTGTGTCCAAATAACTCAAAAACTCTTGATAATTAGCTTTTAGACTTGAAGATCGCCATGTATACATTGGAGGGTTATATATTGCGTTCAGAAAGGATGAATATATAGGTTTCGAAAAAGAATCTATTGATTATATATATCCCAAATTCTCACTCGGGTTGGCAAAATGTCTGCTAGATAGTAGAGAATCTTTAATGAGAGATATGAACAAGAGGCTATGAGAAAACTAGAAAAAGGTTCGGGATAAGAAACACTCAATTAATTTTCCATGCTCTTGCTGTAGTTAAGCTGCTCAGGATACTAGAATATCAAACTATGAACGTAAAAATTGGGAGAAGCATACTACCTAGAGATCGTGAGGCCCAATTCTCGACTGGAGGGGATATCAAAAGAGAATCGTCCCCTGCTGAGCATCCCTAAAGCTTTCTAGGATGAAATGTTCAAATTCGTCCCTAAAGTTTTTAAAATTTGTTTATTTGAGGCTAATAAGGGACGTAATTCGTCTTCACTGGATTCTATTGGAGACAAATTTCATCTCCATTGGATGCTGTGGGGGGCCGAAGTTCGTCCCCGATGGGTGCTATGGAAGACAAATTTCGTCTAAAAAACATACATTTTTATTTAGAAATCTAATTTTAGGTAAGATTTCGAGACGAATTTTGTCCTTCTCCTTTGGCTCATTAGGGAAGAAATTTGTCCCAGTAAACTAGGTTATCCTTTTCTAAACTGATTTTAAGTGAACTTTTAAGAACAGTATTTGTCCTTGTAGAACATCTTTAGGGATGAAGTTCGTCCCTTCTGGGTCATTGGGGGGAAAAATATTCCCTATAGCCTATATCATCTTTTTACAAACTCAATTTTTAGATGACTTTTAAGGATGACTTTCATTCTTACAGGAGAACTTTAAGATGAAATTCGTCCCCTTTGGCTCATTGGGGAGGAATTTTGTCCCTTATCCTCCTAGATCATATCTTTTTAAGATATGGAGTTCAGATATGGCATGCATTTTGGAATGATTTTAATCTCTATGGGTGACTTATAGAGACCAAATTCATGCTCTATATATATATATATATATATATATATATATATATATATATATATATTAGATGATGTTTGTATGACCAAATTCATCTTCTGTGTGTGTGTGTTGGGGGGGGGGGGGGGGGGCGCATGCATATAGTAGGTTTTTATTATTATTTAGTAGCCAGATCTTAATACTCAAATTAAAATTAATCCGTAAATTCATAGTTCATTAATGAACTCAATTGCAGCAATTAATCTGAAAATTCACATTAAATCTAAAAATAATACCAATACAACCAAGATTAAATACATACATGCATATACAATATTACAATCACATTAAAATGATTAAAATAAAGACTGTGATGATCACTAATCACTATAGAAATTGTATTGATCAAAGTAATTTAATTGGAATAGAACTCTCTAGTGCATAGGATTATAATCTCCAGTGAATAGGTTAATGATAAATGCCTTTTACTTTTTTTCTTAAATGAAGAGTGGAAATTGAGTTAAGGGCAGTCATGTATTTTTGTTTACTATTGCTTTGTGTGTATTTGGTATTGTATTAGTTTTCACAATTGTTATTTAAAAAAAGTTTTTAATTTTTTTAATTAAAATAAATAAATTTTTACATGAAAAATAAATAAAAAGTACAGGTTCATAAATGAAAAATATATTATTTTAGTTTTTACAAAATCAAGATTTAAAACGCAATATGTGTAGGATATCTAATGCAAAAAATAAAAATTATTTGGTTAATCAAATAATTTTTTCTTTATAATTGAATAAAAAACAAATTATAGTGACTTCAATTATAAGCAATTATGTATTTTTATTTATATAGCACAGTAACTTATCTTATCATATAACTTAATTTATTTCGTAATCGATTACAAATTATTAAATAAAATCACTAAATGTATTTTAACAAGAGAGAAAACCAAAATTAATAAAATTTCTTGGAGAGTGAAACACCAATTTAAAGGGTGCGTACGAAGTACCTTAATAATTAACCCCCAAAAAAAACAAGAAAAAAAATTAAATTTTATAAAAGTGAAGTTGTTTCAAAATTCTTACTCGGATTCTTGCATTCTAAGCAATTTTGAATATTTTGAATCCATGATAATAAAATATATTCATAAACTTTATTTCACTCGTTTTACAAGAAAATCTTATATTTTCAATCTTAAAGCAAGCACAGACATATTTGGAAAATTGAATTCAATTAATAATTTATTATAATTTCTATATCTCAATTAAAATATTAAATCATATAATTGAATTTAATTATAAGATTTGAAATACTTATGGAAATGAATTGAATTAGAAACCTTAATTAAATTACTAGAAAATATTATCTAAATTCACAGGTGTCAATTATATGCTTTGATCGAATGAAAGAGTGACAAATGGCACAGCCCATTACCATAGTTTTAATCCACAAAGCAAGTTCTAGTCCAATTATATGCTTTGATAGAAAGAAAGAAAGAATGGGTATTGGTTGGATGATGGGATGCGTCAACCCTTCATCCATACTCACACCTAAAACTAAATAAAAATTTAATATAAACAGAGTTAGGTCGTATAAATCCTCCGGTAGGTTTAAATTATCATCCAAATCTTTAATCTGTTTATATTTTATTTAAAATCAAATCACATATGGAATTGATTTTTAATTCATAAGTAAATTTGTATTCAATTGATAAATTATTATAATTTTTATATCTAAAATAAAATACTAATAAAAATATATTGAATTAGTAATCTTGACTATTTTGCTCTTAATTTAAAAATCATTTTTGTTACATAAATTACTTTTTATTACAAAAACCCTTGAATTTATTTAAAATGATGTGAAATATAGGTATTTTAAAGAAAATATAAATAAACTTATCTCATATTAATTATTAATTTGAACTTTTCAATAATATATCACATCACACGATACATCTTTTTCATGAACTATTCAAGATATAGCTCTTTCAAATATATCTAAAAAATATTCCAATAAACGTAGGGTAACAATTTGCTCCTTAAAAGATTTCAAATGACTTGTCACTTTTGTCTTGGAAAGAGAAAAACCTTCCTATAAGCTTCAAAAGAAAAGGCTTTATTTTTCTTTTGATCTTTTTTTTTGCTTCCCTAATAATCTCAAGCACTGTCATTGGCCCGTCCATTGCATGTTATGGTCCTTCTCAAGTATCCATCAATGTGGAACCAGCTGTACCATTATTGGCAAAGAAAATTAAAATCTCAACCTAGGTAAAACCATACTATAAATAAAATGAACTTCTAAAAATATAAATAATTGATAAATAAATTGCAAGATGAAATAATGACGTCATTCATAGTGTCAGGCCATTTTCTAAGTTAGAATGTGCAATCATAGCGAATGGACCATATTTTTCCACCCCTTGATTCTTGAAGCCACTGATATATATTGGCTGCAAAAACGGCTTGTCGTGATATTTGAACTCTGTTTCCCACATCGTTGCAAGTACCCATCGTAAATTCTAGAGAACTCACTTTCATCCAGTATCGAATTACTAAATATTTGTTTCTTTCTTTGTTCTTATTTATTTATTTTGACAACTCAAAATAACTGAGTCTTTGTGATGTCGACCATGGAAAATCTGAACACAAACTGCACCTATACCTTTAGATCTAGCAGAAGTCCGATGCCAGTTGCCATGCAGCCCCCTTGCCTAAACTCCATTAGCCAAATTGCACGTTATTCTTCGGCAGTAATATGAAAATAATGGCTCGTGGGGATCTTGACTGGAAATGTTAGTTCTTGTCATTGCTGCCAGAAATCAAATTTTTGCGAGTTTGGGTGTCATCCCAAGTGCTAGAGAACCGGGTTTTAATAGAATCGTGGTTATTTTTTATTTAAAAATATATTAAAATAATATTTTTTTTATTTTTTAAAATTAAGTTTTAACAATCACTGTATCAAAATAATTTAAAAATATAAAAAATAAATCAAAACAAACTCTTAAATATTTTTAAAAAACGTGGAAACCCCGGAAAGTCAAACAGGCTACCAAATGGGTCGAATTCTGAGAGCATGGACCATTATCCACCGTTGAAATGGGAACAAGACCATATTTTTCCACCCCTTGATTCTTGAAGAATGAACTGCTGTCCTGGCAGCCGAGTTCTCAGACACTTGCTGGTCCGAGGTGATTTATTTAAATTTTTAAAACACTTTCTTAACTAAATTAGATTTTGAATTATATTACAAAATTACTTTAATCAAAGTCCCCTTTGATACGCTAGCTGCGTTCTGGGTGCTACAGGTTTCTTAAGTTTGAATGCTGTGGCAGATATTGATGGTCAATAAAATAAACTTCTTTTTTTCAGTAAAGTAATTCGATATTGAAATTGAAAATTAATCTAAACAACATAGTACCCTTACTTTAATAAACAGAAAGACAACATCACATGAAAACAATTACTTCTCGATGCTAATAATAAGAAATAATTTAATTGATCAAATTTTATATTTGTTCTCTAATAATCACGCGTTTAAATTTTTTTAGGACCACTAAAAATTTAATTTTAGGATTCGTAGAATTAATCAAGGTATACGGAATATTAATATAAAATTTTTTTACTTCTCAGTTATGCTTTACTCATCTAAATTGAACAGCAGATGGGACATAATAATAATAGTAATAATAATAAAAGGACGAGGATTGTGAAGATCAACTTGAAACGAAATCATCAAAACCAAATGAACCATCAGATAGACCAAAAACTTATTCCTTAAATTCGATCCAGAGACCAACAGCCTGAATGGTTTTCGGTAGGCTTGTTCGTTCTAGATCTTTTCTGCTGGGGGCGTGAAAGAACGAAGTTTTGGAATTTTTTTTTCTTTAAATTAAATTTTTAATGTAATAATCACTTTAAAATAGTAATCTCCTTCATAATCTTAAACAGACCAGACCCTTAGTGTTAGAAGAACTTTAAATTAATCTATTTGAGACAGCTTTTTCTTACATTTGCCTAGAACATTTCCATATAAGCCAATAAGGTGCTTCACGCAGACTATGCTCTGACGCAATCATTCTGTCCTCTTAGTAGAATTATTTGGGGAGAAATTGATGAACTAATTCATGAAGTTAATCAACTTTAAGTCCTTGAATTTACAAGCTTTAAATTAAGGTGGAAAATTGTGAAAATGTTTAACACGATCAAGCAATTAGCTGATAGGTAAAAACATCTCTATATAAAATTATTTCCCTCCAGGTTAGAACAAAGTCAGGTCCTGAAGGGAGCAGCCTGTTCTTCTTCTCAATGATTTGAAAAGCATGAGATCTAACAAGATAGATTTTATGGAATCATTATTCTGGATTCCGTTTTTTGACATTGCTGTTTCTACTCTTGATAGGGATTTTACAAAGTGTTGCTTGAAGACTGGGCTACTGCTATGTCCACTTTTGTATTTGTTCACAAAAACATCAGTTCATATGATAAATGACCGAGATATTACCGCATTTGCTATATCTGCAACAGTGAATGTTCACAACGTTGCTTCTTGTTATGACAGAGATTACTAGTTTCAACACTGGTAAATCTGAATTTAAGCGCCTCTGTGCTAATTCCCCAGTTCAAACAGTGAGTTCCTGTTGTAGCCACTTTTTTATGTAATCTACAATAGCATACAGCCACTGCCCACTGATATATATTGGCTGCAAAAACGACTTGTCGTGATAATTGAACTCTGTTTCCCACATCGTTGCAAGTACCCATCGTAAATTCTAGAGAACTCACTTTCATCCAACGTCAAATTACTAAATATTTGTCTCTTTCTTTGTTCTTATTTATTTATTTATTTTGACAACTCAAAATAACTGAGTCTTTGTGATGTTGACCATGGAAAATCTTAACAAACTGCACCATACCTTTAGATCTAGCAGAAGTCCAATGCCAGTTGCCATCCAGCCTCCTTGATGCTGCCCTTGCCTAAACTCCATTAGCAAAATTGCACGTTATTCTTCGGCAGTTATTTGATAATAAAGGTTCATGGGGATCTCGATTTCCCGACTGGAAATGTCAGTTCTTGTCATTGCTGCCAGAAAATCTTTTTTTTTTTTTTTTTCATTAGATCAGACTTGCTCATACACTGAGGGCAGGCAAATATCACAGCTGATGCTTCAGCCAAACCCGGAGCATCTTGATCATAAAATCATACTTTGGATTTGAACCATGATATCACACCTGGGTTTTCGTTCTCCTCCTAACTGTTTTATGATGATTTTAGTTTTGTTGGTTCAAAAACTCTGTTGAAGCCCTATTCTCCCTCTGTGTTAATGATGGCTTTCTGGCTTGCTTTAGTTGACACGACAGTATTGCTTCACACACTCTATCGTATTAGACTTGGTTCTATGTTAATGATCTTTCTCTCGACTTTTCTCTCATTTTAACAACATGAGATGCAAAACTCCGTTCAGTTTGTTCTGGAGGTTGAATTTTCTTCAGCTCGGGCTATCCACCGGAACATTCACACCTGATAAGTTTTCTTCTATCAAGGTTCCAACTCAAGTGTTTTTTTACCCGCAAGAGGCATTAGCTGCAAGTTATTCAGTGACATCATTTAAGAAATTATTTTTCGGGAGCACATTCCTAAACAAATTCCATACAGAAATTTCAATTGTTCGTTTACAAATTCAGTGACAACATCACAGGATATAATGATATATAATAATGACATATCATTAGCGTTGTACTCTTCCATTTTCCTTCGACCACAAACCCTAGCCATCTCCAAAAACTGTAGGAGCATATAGAAATTAGAATGCAGAATGGAGTTGCCTAAGAATATTATTAAAATATTTCAGACGGGACAAAAAGTGATTGAAAGTGTACTCCTACATTAATTCCAGGAAAATTATAACTAAGATAGCAACCAGCTATATTCTGCAACCATATGTGGTTCAAACAGAAGCACTAACAAGAAGTAATGTTAGATTTTTTACTGCTATAAACTTCTAATTAAATCATCTGTAATGTTTTCTACTCCATCATTTACCAAGCTAGCTGCTACCTCTGCGACGAGGCACATAAATACGAGCCCATAGATGCTTACGATTCACCATGAATTTGGCTTTTGTTTGTCCATTAAGTATTCTTGGTATCACCAAGGAATTAGTGAACACAATTCGTCCAAACTGTGGATCCTTGCCTGGTCGAGTACTTTCAATGAAAACATTCTGTACTACTTCCCCACAGTTCCTGAAAAAACAAACAAAATTGGAGTGAATAGACAGAGTGAACTGGAATGGATACGTGTGACTTGCTAATTAAACTATTTAACATTTACATACGATGTAAAGAAATCAATAATTTCATCGCGACTTAGAGGGTGACCCAATGAGAATGTTAGGAACATTGTACGAGAATCTTCAGGGGTCTGTCCAGGATTAAATTCACTGGCATCAGGATTCAAGCTTGATTGCCTAGATGTCTCACCAATTACTTGACCACTAGCCCTACTAGAAGTCCCTGCAGCATACATTGCTATACCTTCATGACCAGTACTAGACCCTTCTCCAAAGGGGTTAATTGCCGGCCTCAAACTTGACTCGTCAACTTCTACAGCCTTGGTCTCACCAAAGATTTGATCACAAACCGTTTCCATGATGTGCATGTAGCGCTTGTACATGAATTCTCTGTTGTAGTAAAAGAACCTCGGGTTCATAGGCTCGTCAAAAAGGCCTGTAAAAATTGGAGTTTCATCTGATTCAAATGGTTGAGCCGAATTCGGGTGTATGCATAATAAGCACTGCAATGCCTCATAAAATAAGGATTCAATGGTGGCGTTATCGAAGGAGTTTATGGTTCGGATTAGATCATGGTAGCCAATTTCCTCGAGCATTAGCCAAAGGGCAATTGCTTTCTTGACTTGCTGGGAGTTTTGGCCCAGTGAGCATACCATTCTATTGTAAAGAATTCTCTCGAGTGTGTAGAAAAGTAATAGATCAACAAGACTACCAATTCCAGCCATGTTTTAAAGCATGTGCACAGCTTGTGTGGTGAGAAGCAACAGATTGAAGAAAGCAGCGTAGGAGAGGGCTTTGAGGAGCTGTGCAGGGCTTGGCATTACATTTGAGGGAACGAAGAGAAATGCAAGTGACTCTTGGCATTGGAATGCAACTCTTTGGGAAAGAAATGCATTTGCATAGGAAGTGATGCCGGAGTCCTAGTGAATTGGTCAAGTTTTAATATCTAAAACTCTGCTGGTTTTCAACTTCCATAGTGAGATTTATTGAAGCGGCAAAACCCAGAAAGAAAAGGAAAGAATTCATGAAACAATGCGGTGCATTACATAGTGCAGTCCACATAGGAAAAAAAGGTAAATTAAACAAAATCATTTATTGCTTCGAATTAAATAGGAATACATAATTGTATACATTGTTGAAAACTAATAGCGCACCATTTCGTTTCTCAAAAAAAAAAAAAAAAGGGGCAGCGTTGCAGTAGCCTTCCCGCCCCCGCGCGCGCGCACAATGTCTTACTGCCAACATTATGGATGCCTGTGTCCATGCCACTAAATGTTGATCTCTGGGAAAAAAAGAAAAGATTTCCACACAGTAGAGTTCTTTCAAAAGAGGCAAAACATCAGATCTCTAAACATTTTCCAATGTGCTACTCATATCCAAGTAAAAGAAAAAAGAAAAAACATATTAAGTCTTAAAATGTAGCATTAATCATTTAACAATAATAAAAATAAATAAATAAGAAGAACTCGTTCAGGAATTATTATATAACATGCATGACATTAAAAAGAACACTAATAATAATAATAAATAAAAACCCCAAAGGTGAGACCTAATTGGCACAGTCAAGTTTAAGAAGAGGGGAAAAAACTTCATGAGTTAAAAATACAAAAAGACTTGTCTCATCTTTGGTACCTTTTGCCAGTTTCACTACCCTAGTAATAGACTAATTGTATTTGTTGTTGAAAAGTTTTTTTTTTTTTTGTATTTTTAGATTGTTTTGATACGATGATGTAAAAAATAAATTTTAAAAAATAAAAAAATATATATTATTTTGATGCATTTCCATGTAAAATTCATTTTAAAAAATAATAATTATTAAAATATCAAACGAGCTTTAAAAAATGGGTTGTTTTTGTGTTTAAACTATATTTGAATGCGTTTCAAAAGCATATTTGACTTGAAAATATATCAAATTAATTTATTATTTTTATATTTTTTGATAATTCTGATGTGATGATGTTAAAAATAAATAAAAATTATTTTAATATATTTTCTAACTAAAAACACTATTGAAAAATAGCATTCATTATAATGCGAAACATCAAAAAAAAAAAAAAGAGGAAAAATATTTCATTATTCTAGAATAATACCCATCGCTTCAGACTTCATCTATTTAAATTAGACTCATTTACTTACTGACGGTCATCATTAATGTTGATAGGATTTTCAGTTCCTTTTCCACTTTCCTAAATCACTTAAATAATATCACCTTTTTTATTTTATTTTATTTGATAATTGTGGGTGTCCAAATTAGTTTATACGCACATCTACTAATCCCAAAACCCTAAAATTAAATTTAATATATACTAGAATGGTAGTTTGAGTTACTTTGTGAGCTCGGCTAAATTTTTTTCATCATGTAAAAAGGATGTTAAGGTAATGTGAGAATTTTCAAAGAAGAAAAAAAAATTAAGAATTAGATCATTGACTTGGCTTGATTTAATAAACTCATATAATTTCAATAACTTTAATAATAAAAAAAAAACACAATGATGATAGATAAAGAAACTGACAAAATAAAGGATTTCATCGTTTAAAAAGGATGTTAAGGTAATGTGAACATTTTCAAAGAAGAAAAAAAAAATCAAGAATCACGTCATTAACTTGGTTGGATTTAATAAACTTGTATAATTTCATTAATTTTAATAAAAAAAATACAATGACAATAAAAAAACCAACAAAAAAAATCAGGCAAAGAAAAAGGGGAAAAACCCAACTTGAGCCCATCCAAGCCAGCGTGCTAAATCTGTGACTTAATCGTGATACCAGCGTAACTCCATCGAAAGCTAATTGAATAAACCAATAAAAGCTCAATTATCAAACAAACCAATGTCGAGAGGTGAAAACAAAAAGAAAATTAATTTTTTTTAAAAAAGCATAAAGACCACTTTTCAATAAATCAAACATTGAAAGATGAGATCATAAAACAATCAAATTTAATAAAGAACCTAAAAAAACTGAAGTTAACCCGTGTAATATTTGAAACTTGATACTATGGTCATGAGCCAGAGACTAACTTCATAGAAAGTAAAATCTAAAAATTAACAAGGTAAAATCTTCAATCACAAAATAATAAAGGATGAAATTAGGAAAAATAAAAAAACAACCAAAAAAGGATCCAAAACAAAACAAACAGTAATAAAAAGAAAGGGGACAAAATTTGACATAAAAATAAATTAAAATTAAATCTTGAGGGGTAAAATTGAAAACAAATTCATTTAGCAAAGGGATAAAAAAAACAATTAAAAAAATAAGGATCAAATTTAATATAAAAACTAAATGAAATCAAATGATGAGGGGCAAAATTGAAGAAGAAAAAAAAGGAGATAAATTTGACATAAAAATAAATTAAAATCAAATGTTGAGTGATGAGATTAAAAACAAAGTTAAATTAAGAAAAGGATAAAATAAATAGCAATTAAAAAAATAGGGATCAAATTTGAGAAAAAAATAGATGAAATCAGAGGACGAGGGGCGAAATTAAAAAAAATTAACCTACAAAAGATAAAAGAAAAATAATAACAACAATAAGTAGTAATAAAAAAATAAGGACCAAATTGTATAAAAAAACAAATGAAATGAAACTTTTGTATTTTACCAATGAGAAAAGAGAGAAAAGAGGGATAAAGAGAAAAACAAATCCATTGAAGTCACACCGCTAGATGCCAACATGCTCCCCACCACCGGTTGTTTGTACAACGAAGGAGCCTGCATGTGCTGTTCAAAAAGCATAGACCCCTCCCACGTATTAGCATTGCATACGCCAACCATCTTTTCTTTTTAAATATATTTTGTATATGTTAGAAGACTCAATTGCACCCGATTCCATTTGATAATTACATAAAATCCATAATAAAATGATAGAAAAAAAACCCTTGGAAGAAAGTTAAAAATGAAATAAAATACCATGGGTAGTTAAGTAATTACATGGTGCAGAAGAAGACGAAGAGTAAAACAACTCCCTTGATTCCGGTTTATTTTTGTTTATTTAAAGGGTAATTTAGTAATTTTAATGTGTAATAAAAATATAAAAAATCTAATTATCTCATTCAATTTTATAATGTCAATTCAATTATATGAGAAGACTATTTTGCCAATTATTTTGCTTTTATTTTACTTGCGCTATGAAGAGCAAAAACATTCATTTTACCAAGGCCCGTTAGTGTTTTATATATATATATACAGTACTAGTTGTCAATTTGTACATGTAGTAAAACACATAGCATGTTAAAGTTGATAGCAAGTTTAAGACTGTTAGATAGTGATGATAGCCATCTTAGTACCCTTATAAATTGTTGACTGATGCTACTAATATTTACTCTTTTATATTAAACCTTAACTTTGTAGATTCACTTGCCATCCATCAATATCTGCAAATTACATACAAATTATGTTAAATCTTTAGTTGACTTATTGGGTTATGTTCGAAATTACAGAAACAAGGACTCATAGAACTAATTAATTCGTGTTTCTCGTGTGTGCAAAACTATTAAGAAATGAATTGAAGTGTGAATAATAATGGGACAATTATTAAGGGTTACCCTTTTTTATTAAGGGTTACCCTTTATTATTCCTCCCTACTTCTTTTTTTTTTAAGTATCCTTCAGGCTTCAATATTGTGAGCCTCCCCAGATTATGACTTGTATCAAATTGAACACCAATGTACGTCCTATCAGTTAAAGATAGAGGTGAGTTAAGACTTGAGGGGTAATAGACTTGCACTAGATTTTTTTTGGTCTGTGCATGGTGGGGTCAATTTTTTTAATAAAAAAATTTAAATGATTATAATTGAATAATCTCGAGTTAACTTAATTAATTCACGATTCAGGATAATTTCATCAAAAAAATAAATAAAAAGCTAAAAACTCAATAATCTAAAATTAAATGATGAAATAAAATAAAATAAAATATAATAATCAAAGTTAAATCGGGCAAATCTTCGAAACCATAAACTTTGGTTATGAAACTGAGATGACCATACAGAAGACCAAAAGACAAATTTTGAACAAAATTATTAACCATCAAAAAATTAAAAAAAAATAAATAGCAATCAAAACAATAATAATTAAATCTTATATAAAAATTAATGAAAAAAATAATTAGAAACTTAATCAGAAAAATAAAATAAAAAATAACAATGATTAAAAAAAGAGTAATTAGAAGAATGATAAGCAAAATTGGATTAAAAAAGTAAAATAAAATGCCGACAGACAAAATTGAAAGAAAAAAACAAATTAAAAAATGATAAAAAAAATGAGAATTAAATCCAAGAAAAAAATTAATGAAATGAAAAAACAAAGAAAAGGAAATTTTTTTCAAGAGAATAAGTACTATATTTAACATAAATACAAAATAAAATCAAATAAAAAAGGATAAGACTGGAAAAAAAAACAATCTAAAAAAATTAAAACAAAGAAAGATTAATAAAAAAAGGATTATAATTGATTTTTTATCAAAATAATATTAATTTTATTTTTTAACTAAATAAAAAATCAAGTAATTAACTATGAATGGATAGACAATTAGAGGAAGAAATTTGAAATCAACTCTATTAAATGTCCACTTCATTATACTCTTTAATTATGAAATGTGTGAATAGATTATCAAATGTCTCTTGATTTTGAAGTTGGCGCTCACGCGATTGGCGGCTTCTTAGATTTTCAAGTCTAGCATTTTTCAAATAAACAGAAGTAGTGTAGGGAACCTAGCTACATTATCAAATGTAGAAAATCATAAATCTCTAAATATATCCCGAATTAATAACAAATACTAGTTTTATCTAATATGAAAAATATTTATAATTTAATTTTCAACTCACGTAAACCAAGCTACCACACAGTATATACACATATGTTGCCACACAATCTACAGTGGCTAACCAATATGCACCCCCACGGTTCATATTTTGGTTGTAACTCAGCCCATACACTAACACAATATGTTTTTGAAACCACACACGACACTAGTATTTAAGAAAGAAAAAAAATTAAATACATTTAAAACAAGACCAAGCTAGGAATAATGATAAGTCCTGTATCAAGTAGGAAACCAACACCTTCTAAATATCAAATCCTCCTAAGAAGATCAATACCTATTTGGTATATTTTCAAAAAGTGGCAATAAAAATTAAAGAATGCCTACAGGTTTACAGCAATATAATAGTAATATGCTACACTAATGCATTAAATAAATAGATAAATAAAATCCTTGCAACCTCTTATAAACTCAGACTTCAGACAATAATGTAGTAAATAAACTTACTTGTAACCCACATCAAGCCTCCAGTCCAATAGATTTTCCGAGGTATTCCTTTGTTCGAATTTGCACCAGCAGTTCAAAAAAAAAAAAAACGAAACAGCAGCAGCAGTAAGAATGAAAGAACGTACAGTAAAATGTTCTCAATAAATAATGGGGCAGCTTTCAATAAAATGTTCAGCGATTTCTCTCATGGACTACTCCTCAATTTGGTAGTCCAAACCAAAGAAGGCAGAAGGCCGCTAATTCTTTCTTTTTTATGCGAGGAACTTGCATCCTCTCTAGACCTGGGACGAGCTGCAGTCGTGAAATCCTACTTCGACGAAAACGCAAAATTTTCATCAAGTTATGTTTTCATTCATTAAGCCCATTCATCCAGCAGTTTGAATTCCGGTCTACAACACACGATTGAGAGAAACAAGTGTAAATCAAGTCGTCCACGCACCATTCTCCCTCAACCACTACAGCAATGAGAGCAGCAAATACAAAGGAAAGAGGAAAGCTTGACCAGATTTGCTTGATCTGTAAACGGAAATTAACTATACTTTCTGATGGGGGAGTGATGAATCGTAATTTTAAAATTTAAAAGAGGGAAGAAGAGGCCAAGGAAAAAATGATGCGGAATGATAAAAGATGACAAGATCAACAAATCTTGCTAATATCCACGGCTCATTTGTCACAACCAGGAGCCGGAGAAAAATAAATATACCAACCATATTTTCTGTTGGATGATACAAATACAATAGCTTCTGACTAAGAAAATAAAGCCCAGCCTTGACCTTCCTGGTGGTTACGGTCTAAGTAACCTTATTAGCTTTTATTATTCATAACTTCAAAGCGTATGGAGCCAACAGCACAGCACTCACTTTTCAGAGTCTTGCATTACGGAGCTGTTGCTTCAGCATAGGGTGAACATATTCATAGTAGCCATCAGGCACAACCGAGTCATTCAGAGGATCCTTCCACGCTTCTTCATAAAGTTTGGGATACACATTTCCATCATAGCGGCCGAGAACCGAACCAAGGTAGTGATCAGTGTAATTAAATGCGTCAGCAAGTGCAATTGCATTGGGACGGATCTAAACCATGACATCACTAATCAGAAATAGAGCTTAGAAAAAGGATAAATTGAATAAATCACTGGAAAATAACCTTGGAATACAAAGATCTCAGCTGATCATTTGCGAGTGAAGCCTGCTTCGGGGTAATGCAGCCAGTGGAGAGGAAATCACCCAGATATTTGTGAAGAAGGTTTAAAGCATAGATGTAGCATAGATTCTGCAACTGTTGATTCACCCCCTTTCCTGGTATATCTTGCTGTAATTTGTCAATGAACCTGGAAGAGAAGGAAAATGGAGAAAATATAAAGAATCAGGAAAAACCAAATCACCAAAAATTGCAGAAAGTAAAATATCATGGATTATATCAAGATTGGACTTCTCAGATCACGCTTTGCAGAATATGATACAGAGAGCTCGCTAATTTGCTCAAAAATCAGAGCCACACTTGCATCACTTTCTCAAACACCAGATATTGATACAGCACAAATGGTTAACAATGTATAGGCCTTTGGATCCATGGTAGTGGCCTCTTGATATGTACCAAGAGGTCATGGGTTCAATTCCTAGGAGGAAATGAACTTGTTACACCCCATGCAAGAGGTGGTGGCCACGCTACCCCTCATCTTTGTTGTGGTGGTCAGATTCATCCCTTGCCATGGCCGGTGTTAAGTCAGGTTCCTCCTTCCTCCTACCACTAACAACCAACCACTGATGCATATTTGCTTGTAAAAAAAATGGTTAGCAAGGAAAATTCAGTAACAAGCTTCAGTTCTATTCATGTGTACCAGAGAGCCAAATGCCTATCGTCCATGGTTTGTTAAATCTGACATGACAAGTTTTAAGTGGCACATGAAGATGAATGAACTTACTTGGAAACAACAATTAATTGGCAATGAGCAACAGCAGCCTCAACTAGATCAGCGGAGAGTTCAGCAAAACCTGAAGCAAAAGGATGAATAAGGTTAAAGGTATGTAATCCATCAAAAAACATGTGACCTTGAAAGAACCAAAAAACTACTCTTTTGGTGCATGAGGGGAACATATAACCAGTAGAATGCAGCAATTTCAATTTCATAATCAAACTCCAGTATTTCTATCAGCTCAATCTAACAACAAAAATTGCAGGCCAGAAAATCTGTTGAATTAGCCGCCAGTAGGGGTTGATAAAATGTTGTCATGGACTCAAAAAAAAAATTCCCTTTGTTCCAAACATCTTCAAGTGCTCACCTCACATATTTGGTAGAAACAAAGTATAAATGAAGAGAAGAGAGTTGACAGGAAAATACTTCTACCTAAATCAAGGAATAGAAAACATACCATCTTCAGGATTTTCAAATTTGCTAAGATTTTGAGCACGGGCAACGCACATCCTGGCAGACCTGGCTTCAAATGCCTCCAGCACTACACTAGGCTTTAACCAATCCTCAGCTGCATTTATGGAATAAATAACACGTACTTCAGCACATGCATATAAGATTCCAAGAGAACTGCTCACTGGCCATCCAGTGAGTTGATATTTTGGAGAAAAATAGGTTGGATAAAATTGTGATCAAAGATCAAGTCTATTTGGAAACCAACAAGCACCATCTAATCAAATACGTCCAAGAATTTAGATTCATTAAGCCTAAACTCCTATTGATTTAATATAATTAACTTATCGTTCAAAATAAAGAAAGCACAAGGAAACACATAATAGAAAAGAAACTAATAAGACATTACCCGTTTGAACATCACAACAACACTGTAAGAGATCCTGGACTCGTCCCAAATAAGCTGTTGTTCCAACAGGCTTTTTTCCAGAACCAAGCTGAGAAACAGTCTTCATAAGAAACCTTGCAACCTACAGAAAATGTTTTTTTAAGTAGAATGTCAAAAACAGATCAAATTATTTTAGATGAATTACATATTTGAATATGTGAAGGCATGGCAGGAAAACTGAATTAGCCTAGAATATCATCTTTCAGAAAAGATGAATGACAAAGTCCAGCCACCAGTTCTCCATGTATCATGTTACAAACTTACAGCCCATCCTCTACTATCTCAGTATGGATGTGCATCATAAGCCTCCTAAATCAAATATGTGTTAGATTCCCTGCATTTTATGAGTGGTAAGGGCCAAGTAATTTGGTCAGCAGTTTTGAGGGGTTTCAATTTGGCTGCCTTTCACTCAGAGAGTCTGGTGCTCAGTATCCAATTCAAGTTTCCTAGGCAAGCTTTTTAGTCGATAGTCCAGACCTCTAATTTCTTCTCTTCTTTTTTTTCCTGGATCCTATACAAGGATCTTTTCCTATCTGCTATGTGCTAGGACACAGAAAAGGATTCAGAGACAGTTCCCTGGGTGTATGGAGATTTTTAAGTGCAGCCATTGTTAATTCCCATCCTGGCTGTGAAATCTTCCCTTTCTATGCCCATGAACGTGCAGAGGTCAAATCATGTACATTATTACACGGGCGATTGATCTGTAATTTTTATTCTCCCATGTTTGTATATCAAGCTCAATCCAGGGTTTTATCATAAGAAAATAAATGGAATTAAAGCATAATCTGCCTTCTTCTATCAAAGAAATACTTTAACCATTACCTGTTGCCATATCTAAAATGAAAACACAGATATTATTAAATACGAGAATGATGATACCCCAGGTTCCGTATACCTGTAAAAGGAGCACAACATTGTCTCCTTCATATGTACAGGCAGGGACATATACTGCAAACAATTCAGGAAGCCCACTGGCACAAAGATAACCATGGCCACCACAAAGTTTCCTACATTCTTCAATAGCATCCTGCAGCCAAAGAGAACTTTAGTCTTAAAAAATTGGTGTGTAAGAGCAATCATAACAAATAAGAAACAGACAAAAAAGTGTCATGCTTGAAGCTAATACTAGGGAACTCTACCATCTGGACCTAGTTCAAGCACACACAAGAATTTTGTGTGTACGAGGATAAAATAATTAAGCCCAAGAGCATAATTGAATGAGCAAGACAGAATAGCTAATTACCATCATAAGAAAATCTTTGCTCCACCTATCATGACATTTGAAAAATACTTACATTTTAGAAATGGATTTATTAATAGTATGCCACAATTTTGTATTCTTCAAATGGATGAATTGGTAAACAGTGCTTGTCCAGAATAATCACATTTTAGACAGTAAATTCAACAATGCAGGCCATCCTTCCAGAATAGTGTTATTCTGGGGAAACAATTCAACGAAGTATGCGGAAACAGCTAAAAATTGGGAGTCAAGTATGCTCAGAAAAGCATTGGGCCATGAGTTTAGTTTTAAATTAAGATTGCCAAGTTTAAATTCAATGAAAGCTCAAAAGCACATTAACTGCTTGGCTTGTGAAACCTCAGTATTGCCAATCCTTCAGAGAGCAACACCCAACCAAGTTTGAAGAAAAGGGAAACCAACTGATAGATTTTAGTAGAAAAATGCTAGTGATAGTTACATACAGCAGTGGCAGTAGTAGTCAAAGATTTCAAACCCGCAGTACATGCATGAGCCTCGGGTAATGTAGAAAAATCATTAGCTTGCAACCTCTGGGTCACATCCGTATAAAGCCATTTCAACCATTCACCAACGAATCTGAATGCATAAGCAGAAGCCAGCAAAGGAAAGAGTCTACTTTGCTGAGTTTTGTAATCAATCACCTAAAACAAAGTAGATAGCAAGACCATTAGAAACATTCTCTGGGGGCAACTAAATACCAATGTCCAATCAATAGTGGTGAGAGAGGGGGGCATGAACACTTTCTAACACAGTTTTCAAGATTATACTTTTTAGTTTGGATCATAGAAACAAAAGATACAGACACATTACCAAAATAGTCATTTCAACATAAGTTGTAACAGGGTATATACAGCCATTTCAACCTGTAAAAATAGAGAAACATGGACACCTTGTATTGGTTACATGCATATGTCATGAAATCTATATCCATGGCAGTCTTCACAATTTGGTATATCATCTAACAAAATTTCTATTCTAACTAGGATACCAAAAGATCTGGGCAGGGGGGGTTTTGCCTTCACTGCTTCACCCTCAATAGTGGCAGGTTCTATACCCTGAAATATGAATTTGTTTTCCTTTTTTGACATTTATTAATATATCAGTGCACAAATTTTGCGAGTAATGAAACATTGTAAATTAATAACATACATGGACATTATTAAAAAAAAAGTTATGATAAATAGTTATTAAGGGGTTTGGGAGCTCGGCGGGTTGTGAGAAGACCTCCGCGTCCCCCATCCCATGTCAGGTTGGGTTGGATTAAATAGCCAACCCCACTGCCAACTGGGCAGAGGTACTAAGATCTTCTCAGTAGCAATCTTCCAGCAATTACCAGCTTACCCTAAATTGAGCAAACAATAAATTAAATGGTACTCACCAACTACCAGTAAATTTATTGGAACTAAGTTGCCTCTGAGATATTTAACAAAAGCGTCCCAAGATGATGATAGCAACTAATAAAGAAAGGTTTTGAAGTATACCTGAGTCTCCATACCACCATCCTGTGAACCAAATTGTCTGCGAACAGCGCTATACCTTGTAGCAATACAAACTGCCCTAGATAAAGCAGTAGAAGCATCAGCTACAATTGTTTGCCGCACAAACACCATGGTGCCGTAAATCAACTGCCGTGGAACATTGGATTGCACACATTTCCCTTCCCTTGTGACCTGCAGCACTCTGCATTGTTCAAAGCAAACTTCAGAAAAAAAAAATCACAACATGTAAAATTCTGGTGTTATGAAAGATCATGATCTGAAACTCTCTTGCACCTTTTAGAAAAGTGTCAAAATTTCACTATTAATTACTGCAGAACAAAAAGAAGCCACCGATCATTTCGATGCAAATTCTAGAAGAGGGGTCGGTTCAAGATGGCCAATTATGATCCTACAAGAAACTTATGACATCTCAAAGCTCTATGAGGAAAGAGAGAAAGGGGAAAGGCATGTGAAGTACCAACCTCATCAGCATCTGGTTCCTTGGGATGCGTATGTGATCAAATTTCAATACACCATTATCCATGGTGTTGTATGCCCCATTTCCGAATTTCATTCCAATATCACCAATGGTTAAGCCTGGAAGAGGCATGTGATCATCCAGGCTCCTAAGCTGGACAATAAAACCTGAAATTCACATTTTAATACAACTAATTAATACTTGGTGGACCCTTTTCAGAAAGGGATTCAGAAAAAATGGTTTGGTGCTTACCATGCACTCCATGTTCTTGACCATTGGTTATAAGGCGTGCATAAACAATAGCATGTGTGGAAACTTTACCCAATCCTCCAGGCCACCACTGCAAAACAGGGTGAAGTAAGGATAGGATCCTTCTCAAATAAGAAGAATGAAAAATCTCAATCCTGTTTCAATTCAATATTTCACACTTGCAGCAAATTGATTTCCATGCATCACATGAATGTGCAACCACATTAGCATGAAAATATGAACACTTCTCTCCAGTCTCCATACATGATCTTAGATCAGTCTCATACATAATCGATTAATCTATCTCAAAGAAATTAAGTAGGCTCTTAATGACCAATTTACTTACTTTGGATGAAGTTAATGTAGGACTATGAATGACAAACTCATCCGTCTCAGGATCGAAGGTTGCAGTTGTTTCAAGCCCTTGAACATTGGATCCGTGACCAAGTTCAGTTTGTGCATAGCAGCCAATTATCTGCATCTTATATGCCAATGGCAACCACTTCTGTTGCTGCTCATCAGTGCCTTGTCCTTTAATAGCAGGTATAAACATTCCCTGCCCACAACACACACACACACACACACACACACACACACACACAAGGGAAAATAGAAAAGAAAAGAACTCAGAGACGTTGTTTATAATCATCAAGAAATGAGCATGGAAAAGAGCACCTTCAACTTTAATTATCAAATTAGCAAACATATCGAGAAAGCAACAATTGATGCAAAACAAGGTGTAGACTAGACTGTAAAGCTTACCCAATGAAGATCCGTAAAAGAAGGTTCATCCACAAAACTCCTTAGCCACCCAGCCTCTTCTTCTGTAATAACACAGCTTCCAAAGTTGGACCATAAGCCAAAAGACGAAATATAACAAAGAATTTAAGGGAGGGGAGGAGCAGCATTGCAAAACAATGTCAGCTCCCCAGTAAAAGACGGACGGACCAGTAAGGCGAAGCTCAAGGATACGTTTCCATGCATGAGCTGCTTTTCTCAAAGTGTTTTTGAACAATTCCTTCCTCCCTAGCCGAGTTCTGCCATCCTTTTGAAACGCCTACAAACCCTCAACATAGTAAACTAATTAAATCATATCAGAGGAAAATTTTTTATCAATATTAAATGAGACTGAACAATATAATAATAATTGATCACTTGCAGCTGAAATAATTAATGCTAAAAATTAGTGTGAAGAAGCTTCAGTGAAACTCCAATTAGACAAGCAAAGATCAACTCAAAAATAGGGAGAAGAAGAAAACCGGATCGGAGGCGACCAGACGAGCCATGCGGTCTGAGAGTTCAAAGGCGTGGCGAGAACCAGCCCACACGATCTTCATCGCATCCACATCGAACTCAGTCTTGTTCCTCTCGTGAGCCAAGTGATCCACTCCTTTCATTTTCTTCTGTTAAAACTACCAGACTCTACAAAATAGCAAAGAGAAAGGGAGAGGGCTGGACTTGGATGTTCTTCTGGTAAATAGATCGATAGGGATGGAGTTTGTTGAAGCTATAAAAGGGAAGGGAATGAAATTAAGTTGGTTTGGTTTGGTTTGGTGGGGGGGGGGGGGGGGGGGGGGGGTAGCAGCTTGCATACACATAATAACAGGTAAGGGAGGTAGCGACATGGACATTTATAACTTCGATGGTTTTGTGCTTTTCAAGACGTTTTTCTCACGACTTTTTTTTTATTTGGATTTTGAAAAGTTGCATGCTGCGTTCACATTGATTAAAGTGTTTTTTATTTATAAATTTATTAAAATAAATATTTACAATAGTGTTTTTTAACTGAAAAAAATAAATCAGTCTAAAATTATTCATATATGTATTCGGAATAATGATGGTGGATATTTTTTAAAGTGTTTTTTAATTAAAAATATAATAAAATAATAATTTTTTATTTTTTTAAATTTATTTTTATATTATAACATCAAAATAATCTAAAATTAAAAAAAATTAAAAACATTTTATTACTGTATCTTCCAACGTGGGAATTTTCCAGATAATTTTGACTTGGCTTTTTCGTGGGAGAGAAGTGAAATTATTCTTATTCGTTGTTTTTAATTTTAATTACAGGAGTTTTGTTATTGGTTAATAAAAGGTATGGTTAAGAAATTAGCCAGAATTTAAACATTTCTACTACTGTAATTCCATTACATTAAATTAATGTGGTCAATTTTTAAAACATTAAATTAGTTTTCAAATTATTTTATACACTGTGATTTGCGATTGCATGAATTTCCACCAAGGAAAAGTCTGCTGTGACAATCTCTTGTTTCCTAACATTCCAGTGGCCTGACGCAGGTAGTGGGCCCGAGAAAATGTTAATGCTCTTCTCTATCAAGCAAATCGATTTCCTCGAAGATCCAATTTGTAGAATCAGAAACAATGATAGAGAATATCCTTTTTCTTGTTGCATTTGACCCTGTTTGCGAGTAGAGTAACTTTTATCTATATAAGCTTTTTTAAAACGTGTTTATTTTGAAAAAATATAGATTTATTTTTTTAATTAATTTGATGTACAGGTATAAGAATAAAAAATATATTTTAATACATTAAATAAAAAATATTTAAAAAAAATATCATACATCTCAATATCAAACAAATATTTAATATTAATGAATATTACATATATATAATGAATTTCTTGTTTGTTCAACGAATGAAGTATGACTTAGTGAAGATTAAAGAGGTTTGTTATAGGTGAGTTTTTTAAGAAAAAATAAATATATATATATATATATAATTATAAGAAGATATTTAAGATTTAAGATTTGTATTTATTAAAATCTACTTGTTAAAAAACTATTACAATAGATTAATTAAAAATATATTTAAGATATTATTTATTAAATGCTATTTAGTTTTTACATTTTTTTTAATAAGATTATAGCATTTTATATATATATTAGCAAGCTCTTCTTTGCAAAGCCTTTCATAATTGTTTATTTATATATTTATTTATTTATTTGATAAAAAGGCTTATCTACCTCCACTCCATATGCCTTCGCACGTGAGTTGTTTTTTCATTTCCTTCCATGGTCCCCGTTTTATGATTACTTCTGCCATTGATGATTAAGTTTCATGTATTTCCTTTTGTTTTAATTTTTAATATTAGATATGTCAAAGTGTGATTTTATAAAAAGATTTTATTTTTTTTATTAATTTATTTGTATCTTATAATCTAAGTCATAGATTTAATACGTTAATCAAGGTTTTTAGATTGCTTTTTCCAATTGATTTTTTTTTAATTTCATCATTAAATATTAGGTTGGTTAAAAATTGAGTTTTATAATTTTTTTATTTGTTTTTTATAGAGTTATTCCGAGCTCATGACCCAAATCACGAGTTTTACAGATTAATCTCAATACCAAATTATAAAAATTAGAACCTCAATACATTGGCTCTTTTTAAATGGGATACTTTCCAAGCACATGAACTGGATTCTAAAGTTAAGATTACACCATAAAAGACAAATAAAAAAATTAGACCTTTTTAAGAACAATTTTTTTTATTGAATTCGGTGTTGCATTATGGCAGATATGGAAGGAGAGAATCCAACAAATTTTTGGTTCGATTGCTAATTCTTCCCATGGCACTGTTCAGGTAATCAGGAGGCTAGTAGATGATATCAAACAATTTATGTTTTGTGCATCTGGAAATAGAAATAATATCAAGCATATGGAGTTTACAGGGTGGAGATACCCTCTAACAGGTTGGGTGAAGATTGATGTGGATGGTTATAGCAAAGAAAACCCAGGGATGGCTGGTGCAGGTGGAGTCATAAGGGATGATATGAGAATATGGATTGTTGGTTTTACTCTTAATATTGGGATCTGCATCAGTATGTGCAAAACTGTGGGCAATTACTAATGGTTTGAATTTAGCTTGGTCTAGAGTGTAAACCCCGGGAAATAAATGTTTATAAAAATTACAAACTAAATAAATAGAAAATAAAAACAAAGAAATTCATGTACAGATTTAAATAAAAATAGGAATTCAAAAATTTTTGGATATAAATTTTCGGATGAAATATTTTGAGACATTATAAATTAACCCGGAAATATTAACGGTTGGATTAAATTAAAGAAAATGAACTAAACTAAAAAGTTGAGGGGTGGAATTATAAGAAATGAAAAGAGATATAGCTTAATTATAAAAAGAAAAAGATGTGGGCGCAAAAGTAGTACACTTAAAGGAAATAGAGCCTAAGTGCAAATAAAAGAAATGATGGGGTATAAATATCCCTCTCCTTTGCTCATAAAAAATTTGCAGCAATATTAAGAGAAAATAAGGGAGTTTTTGAATTTATTCTTGTCAAATCAAGAGAAAAACACCAAAATTTCAAGAACTCATCCAAGATTAAAGGTTTATAGATAGAATAAACACTTGTGGGCAAGAGATTAACAAAAAAATTTGAACAACGAAAGAGAAAGGAGGGTCGGTTGCCATTGAAAAAAAAAGGAGTCAAAAAATTTTGATTGGTTGAATATCGAGACCTTGATTCTTACTAGGTAAGAAGTTCTAGACATGGTCCTATAAGTCGTTTCAAATTCGATTATGAATTGATGCCTTAATGTTGAATTTTAGATTAGGGTTCTTAGACTTGAATTGAGGGAAATGTATTAATTGTTAAAATTAAGTCAATTCATGTGTTGTATGTGATTGGGGGCATGAAATCATGATGATTTATCAAAGAAACAGTACGTATAATTAAGTAAAGGGTGGTCGGCCATATGAAGAGAAAAGGGGGGAATTGTGGTTTTTCCTTATTGAATCTATTATAATATATTGTTTGTAAAGTCAATGTGTGTGGAATCAAATGAAATTAGCATGAAAGAAATAAGGGAGCTCTTGGTTTCTTAAGGTCATGCTTTCGGCCAATTATGCATCAAAGAAAGAGGATGTTTAATTCGATATATTTCGCTTGATGATGTGTGTTTAATAATGCTGAAATAAGGAAAGATACATGTTGAAATAACAGGGATTGTGTTTAGAAGAATATTATTCATAAAGTTAGTAAATCAATGAAAATATTATATTTTGACGTAAGAGGGAAGATTGTAATAAATAGAGTAAATTGGCTCCTAAAAGATATTTTTAGCACTCTTATATGGTATGTGATATGGTTAGGGGTCGAGATAAAAGAGGGGAAGTTAAATTGTGGATGTTGTGTGTCAATGAAAAGGTTGGCGAATCTGGACAGATTCGTCTCCAGACTTTCAGAGAGAATTTGAGTTGAAGGATGAGGGAATTAGGATCAGGTTCCTTCATAGAAATTGTAGTTTTGGATGTTGAATAAGTAAGAAAATTATTCTTGCTCAATTTGGAGCTAAAGAACTCTAGTTATGGGTCACCAACAAAGACTGCGTCATGACAGACCCCATAGAGCAGTATGTATGATTCATTGATGAGTAATTTTAAGTGTCTTAGGGGCAGAAATGGGTTCTCCTCCTTTTATGGGACTTGTAGCGCCATGTTTTAATTTTCCAAAGAGACCAGCCTCGCTTGAAACGGGGTCCTGAGCTCCGGATATAGTTAAAAATCTGAGGAGAAGTCGGAATGTGACCTCTACTAGCAGATTTAAAAAGTTACTAAAACGACTATCTAGACGCGTTAAGGGTAAAAATTGTTTCCAAAAGAAATGAGCCACCTCAGGGAACATGTGATATTACATTTTAATTTCCAAAAGAAATGAGCCATATTCAAAATGAAAATTTGTAATAATAATTATGGTCGAAAAAAATGACGATATTAATGGATGAAATGAGAAAACATAAAATATAAAGAAATGAATAATTGAAAGAAGGACTTGTATTGGCAGTTAATATGATTACTATGAAATGCATCCTTGAATGAGGATAATTTATGAGATATGCCTATGATTACATGAGGGACCTCAGGCGTGGTGCAACAGCAGGAGAGCACGAGTAGAGCTTCTACTGCATGTAGGTGATCCGCACTTATGCTTCTTAGATAAATTTCATGATTTAATATGTTATTGAGGTGAAATGTGATTTAGAAAATGTTAGATATTATATGAAAAAAATGAAAGTTTGCGTAAAGATATTATTATTTCGGATAGTATCCCGAATGTATATGTCCAACATTGGGGGGCATGAAAGAAAATCTCCAATAATCAAAAGTGCCCAAACAAAGCTGGGGGGCATGAAGGAGTTCCAAAAAGATTTGAGCATGCCACAAAAATCAATAATATAATGATGCTCAAAACCAAAAGAAGAAAAAACCTAACACTGGGGGGCACCGTGGACCATTTTGAAAATCAATTCCATGGTCCAGAAATTCATAGACCAAAAAAGAGTTTGGGATATAAGCACTGGTGATCCTTAGTCTTAATGTCCCTTAAACACCTTTTGAGCCTATAAATATCCTTTTTCTTCATAGCCAAGAGCCAAAACCTACGTTATGTGCTCAATCAAGCCGGCAATCTGGATCGGTAGACTATGCTTTCCTATGCAAAACAAGTCATTATTCATGCAAGCAAAATGAATGCTTTGAAAACTGGTTCTTTGAAACCCTCAAATTGAAGCTTGAATCGCTTTGATCAACAAAACATCACTTCACATTTTCACCAAAAATAAAAAAAAAATTCAACACTCATGCAAACCTATCCATGAGAAACGCTTGAATTTTTCAAAACCAGTTTGTTTTGAACAAACATCAAAATGATTTTTCGGAATAGCTTTAAAATTCCAAAAGTTCTTTGTGAATAACCAAATCTTCTTCCATATAGCCTCATCCCCAAGGAAAACCCAAATTGAATACTTGGAGACATGATTAAACTGAGGGGCAATCCACCGAAACACATAGGGTTGGCTCCATGATTCTTTTTCTAAGAAAACATGAGAAGTAGTGCGGAGTTAGCAATCCTTCAAATAAAGGTTTGTGGGCAAAGAAGTATGCTGATGTCATATTCCTCTCAGAGGTCAAGATCACAAGATATGACTTGAGTAAGCAAGAGCGGAAAGAGCCATCAAAGCTTACTATTAGAGACTCAAACTTTTGAGAAAAGGAAAACTCCATGAAGAAAAGGGGACCTATATTTCTCAGGTAAGTATACATGCATATTAATCATGATGCATTACTTTCATCCCTGACAGATCGGTGTCTCGTCGTCACCTCTTTTTGAGTGGGCTGTTAAGCCCTCATTATTTAGGTAGTGTGTTTTCTAGCCCTATCTATCTCTTTTCGAGTGCGCCTTCGAGCCCTCACCTCCCAGGTAGTGTGTTTTCTAACCTTACCTCTTTTTAGTGCGCCTTCGAGCCCTCACCTCATGGGTATTGTGTTTTCTAACCCTGCCTCATTTCGAGTGCATCTTAGAGCCCTCGACCACCTTGGGTAGTGTATTTTCTAACCCTGCCTCCTTTTGAGTGCGCCTTAGAGCCCTTGACCACATTAGGTAGTGTGTTTTCTAACCTTACCTCTTTTTGAGTGCGCCTTCAAGCCCTCACCTTTTGGGTAGTGTGTTTTCTAACCTTACCTCTTTTTTAGTGCACCTTCAAGCCCTCACCTCATGGGTAGTGTGTTTTCTAACCCTGCCTCCTTTTAAGTGCGCTTTAGAGCCCTCGACCATCTTAGGTAGTGCGTTTCCTAACCTTACCTCTTTTTAGTGCACTTTCGAGCCCTCACCTCATGGGTAGTGCGTTTTCTAACCCTGCCTCTTTTCGAGTGTGCCTTTAAGCCCTCACCTCATGGGTAGTGTGTTTTCTAACCCTACCTCCTTTTTAGTGTGCCTTAGAGCCCTCGACTACCTTTGGGTAGTGTGTTTTCTAACCCTGCCTCCTTTTGAGAACGCTTTCGAGCCTCACACCTTGGGTAGTGTGTTTTCTAACCCTGCCTCCTTTCGAACGCGCCTTTGAGCCCTCACCTCATGGGTAGTAGGGGTGATCATTTTCGGTTCGGTTCGGTTTTTATCAAAAAAAGTAACCAAACTGAAATTTTTTTAAAAAAAAACCGAAACTAGGTCAAACCGACAGGTTTCAATTCGGTTCGGTTCGGTTTTTTAGGGAAAAAACCGGTTCAAACCGGTTTTGGCTTGGTTTTTCCGGTTTTGGCTCGGTTTTTTTCCTGTTTTTTTCGGTTTCGGTTCGGTTCGGTTTTTTCAGTTTTTTGCTTGTAAAACCGAAACCGAACCGAACCGACTGGGTTTTTCAAAATTTTAATCGGTTTTTTTTTCGGTTCGGTTTTTTCGGTTATTTTTTTTCCAGTTTTCTCGGTTTAATCAGTTTTTCGGTTTTTTTGCTCACCCCTAATGAGTAGTGAGTTTTCTGACCCTGCCTCCTTTCGAGTGTATTTTTCAGCCCTCGTTCCCCTTCAAGTCCTATATCTTTTCAAACGCTCCTTTGAGCTCCCGTCTCTTGAATAGTGCGCCATCGAGCCTTATCATGTCATTCCTTCAAGACATTTTATTTTTTTCACATGGGTAGGTCACCCATCATAATCAGACTTTTTTAAAAACTCTTTTCACCTTCCATTTGGGTCGGTTGTCCATTACAATGAAACCATTTTGAAATCCTCACATTTCTCACCACCTTCAAAATCTTTCATTTGGGCCGGTTACCCATTACAATGAAACCATTTTGAGAAATCCTTGCATTTCTCACCACCTCCAAAAAAATTTCATCCGGGCAGGTCGCCCATTACAACAAGACCACTTTGAAAAATCTTTGCATTTTCATCACTTTGAAAAATCTTTGTATTTTTCATCGATCAGGGTAGGTCACCCGTTACAACAAGATCACTTTGAAAAATCTTCGCATTTTTCATCACTTTGAAAAATCTTTGTATTTTTCACCTGGGCAGGTCGGCCATTACAACAAGATCAATTTGAAAAATCTATGCATTTTTCACCACTTTAAAAAATCTCTGTATTTTTCACCTCTTTGAAAAATCTTTGCATTTTTCACCTGGATAGGTCACCCATTACAATAAGACCACCTAAAAAAAAAACCTTTTTTCAATTTTCTCTGGGTAGGTCACCCATGACAATTCGACCACTTTAAAATCTCTGAATTTTTAAATGAAAAATCTTCCAGTTTTTACTTTGAGTGCGCTTTCTAGCCCTCAAAAGGATTCATCATTTCTCAATATGATGAGTCCATCATTTCTCATTCTTCTTTTTCTTCTTTACAACACTTACTATCTAAAGTCTCTTATGAGACTTTCTATCGTAAGCATTGTAAAGAGGGGGGCAACTGTCATAACCCAATTATGGGTTATTCCCCAAAAATTAATTTATTTTTTCAAAATAAAAATCAAAAAATAAAATAAAGGCTGGCAATGTGGAGAAAGCAAACCGGGAAATCAAGCTGCAATTTTTTAAGGAAATTCAAGGCCTACTTATACCCCATTATGCCCAAAAATTGAGAAAAAAATATAAATTCAAGGTCAAATTAAATGATTATTGGACGAATTTGCATAAAAATTAAGTCCAAGGACATAATTAAATTTTTAATAGGCCAATTTGATTTAATCATAGGCCAAATTGAATTTTAATTATGTTTAAGAATTAATTTGGGTCCAATTGAAGGATTTAATTAAGTGCAAGGGCTTAATTATACTTTAAATGGGTCAAAATTAATTTTATTTTGGGCTTAATTGGTGAAAAATTAAGTTTGGGAGCCTAATTTGAGCTTAATTGAGAAGATTAGAATTTTAAGAGACCACATTTAATTTGTACCAAGTTATTTGATTGAAATTAGGGGCAAAATTGCAAGAAAATTGAAGTTTTGAGGTCAATTAGGGGCTAAATTGAAGAAATCCGAGACCAAGGACCATATCGCAATAGGCGCGTAACTTCAGGGCTCCAATTGAAGTTCATCAAGGTCTTAATTGAAAAGGTTTAGAGTCAATTAGAGGTTCAATTGAAAGCAATTGAAATAGAAAGGACTGAAATGAACTTTGGCCAAAAACAGAGTTCTGGTACTGTTCATCTTCTTCTTTAATTCTCTGAAATAGCTGATCCGGTTACTTACTTTGCAGCTCCATTTAATGTACCTAACATCCACCAAATTTGCCACAACTTGCACGAAACTGATCACCAAACATCCATCTACGTCTGGGTATGGTCGTCACCGGCTCACTAGCAAATAAACAGACGTGGCACCACCCCAAAAAGGCCAACTCAGGCAGCCTGCAGCTGCAGATTTGACAATTTGACAGTGCACCACGCCTATTTTGAGCCAACGGTTGGGATCCTTCCCATATGAATCAAAGGCTGAAATTTTTCTCCAGTGTAGACAAGATTGCCCGCTTCCACCACCTATAAATAGAGATGGATTTCATGGCCTGAGGGAGGAGAAAATCGGGTCCAAAATAAGCCAAAAAATCAGCTGCTTCCCGGTTTCTGCAACTTTTTCTCTGTCTTTCTTTCTCTCTCCACCTCTTCCACAGCTGCCTTCTCCGACCAGAATACCAACACACCCGGCCTACACACCACCACAAATACCAGTTCCACCATAGGAAGCCGGCACAACCACCAAGCAGCCACCACGACTCCCTTTCTCTCCTGCAGATCTGTTTCATCCTCCTTCTTCTCTGTTACCGCAACCTCAACAGTAGCAGCAGATGCAGTAACCACCCCTTCTAGGGGCTTCCATCCTTAGAAACAGCAGCAGAGGTACTCTCTCGTCATAGCGGCGACTTGAACAGCTCCAACCGTTAGCAACTCCAGCACCGACCACGGCAGTTCCTGTAACGTGAGCAGCAGCCACTCCTTCGAGCGCCACCAACTCTTCCGCCGTCCTCAGCCAAACCAGTGACGGCAGCCACGACCCTTCAGCCACGTGAGCCACCCTTCCTTTCCTTCTTCTTCTTCTTCTTCCTTCCTGTTCACTGCGTGAACAGTAGGGCGTGAATTATACGCCTACTGTTCACGTAGGATGTGAATTGTGTTTTTGTGTGTGTGTGTATTATAATATTAAAAAAATAAAAAATTTCCAAAAAAATCATTTCAAAAAAATTGTGATTTTCTCGCATATTTTTCTACCAATTTTGCATAATATCGGGTTGTATATTTACACTGTAAAATACAAATCCGGTATTAAAATACCCGGTTTTCTTCAAAATATTTCAAAAAATAAAAAATAAAAAAATTTCAAAAAAGTTTCAAAAAGAAAAAAAATATTTTAATGCACACGGCCAAATCCTAAAATTTTTCCAAGCATATTTTTCATAAAAAAGAAAAACAAAAACTGCATCTTTTTCATGTTTTAAAAAAATCCAAAAATAGATATCATAACCAGTTTATGATTATCCATTAGGATTTGGCCAACATGTCAAAAATCTTTTTCCAATCTTTTTTTTAGGATCCAGATGTAGACTTTAATATTTGTGAGGTGTAAAATTACACGATAAAGTACACCCTCAAGTATTAAAGATACAAGGTGTAAAAATGCGATGCTAAAATTCAGACTTTAGAACGGTCAGGATTTAACCCGATAAGGTAGAGACTCTCATGAAGAGAGATCTGCCTTGAGCCTTAGAAAAAACCAACGAATAGAAACCCGACTTAGAAAAAACAGTCAAACAACAATGCAGCTTACCTTAGGTAGGAGGCACTGGGGGTGATGCGTCTTCCCCTTGCACAACCAGTCCCTTACTCAGACTCTCGCAGATCATAGGTTCCTAGTGACCATAATACTAGGTGGCGACTCCTAAACATTAATCATAATTTTATGATTAAATTCAGAAACCCTTCCCAACACACAACCCCTCACAACAGAAGGCACGACAGAAAGCCTTCACCGTCGCCAGACGACGTCGCGCCCCTCCGCGACATGTTTATTGCAATATTCATGTTTCAATAATATGTATTTTATTTCAGGACCATCGCATGCACGACAAGAGTAGATTCTAGCTTTTGTTCACTTTTTATTATGTAGTCTAGGGAGTATAACCTTTTATTTTGTAAATATTGAAATATTTGTATAACTTATTTTGTATAATTAACGTTTAAACTTGAATAGATGAACTTAACTCTGTAATTTATATAATCATGTTCCCTATATGTGTGTTTATGCCATTCATCTCTCAATAATAATATTTGTTGTTCAATGTATGTTATAAATATTGTGGTTGAGATGATGATAATGTTTGTGGGATTAAGACCTAGGATGATTGGGTCATGATTGAGTTATGAGATGCAGGATATTAAAAGTGTAAACAGGTTATATGTCAATAACTTGGGACTTCCCGGTATAGGGAAGACTCTGCCAAAATTTCGATAGATTTTTATATGAAAACTGTATGAAAAAAATAAAAATTGCCCAGTTTGCTTACGTGTTTGAAGGTGATTTGTTCCGGAAAAATTGGGATGAGGATTCCGGGAAAATGTTTTGAATTTTATCACTAAAGATAATTTTTGCATTGACAAGAATTCTAGTTTAATCATGCAGGTTAGAGATTTATTGTCAAGAGACTGGGAGGTGTAGATGCTTCATTTCTATAAGGAAGCTAATTCAGTGGCGAATTGAGTAGCCAATCATGGTTTATCCAGGAATTTATTTGATAGATTATCTAGTATCTTTAATGACCTTCATCTGAATCTTATTGATGTTAGTTAATAAAAATCAACTACCGCATCATCAAAAAAAAAAAAAAAAAAACATTAAGATGGACGAAACTCAGGAGAAAGTAGTAATTGACAGTCTTGAAAAAGCTTTTTTTACAAAAAGTCAAATGAAAAGAATTAAAATTAGATTCAGGGACAAAAGGAGTTGAAAAGTTGGTGTTCAACTGTGTAATTATCCACTACGGTCACTGCTTTTGCGTCAAGCGAAAAGGCAGAATATGGATAAGGTGAAGCTGAAAATTTCATGGCAGGAAGTATTCAGTAATATTTTAATAGCTAATCTTTAGATTTATTTTAAAGAAAAAAACAAAAAAATTTAAAAAATAAAATTTATGATCCATTAAAACTAATAAGAATATTTTTATTTATAATTTTTCTTTTCTAGTTATATTTATTTTTTAAAATAAACTCATGAAATAAATATTACTAATTATTTTCTGATAACTATAAAATTTATTTGGTGATGCTGCCATTAGATGACCACTCGCAATCATTTTTTTTTAACGGCTCAGATCGATTATAATAATCGAGTGGTTTTTTAACTAACCATTGACATGGTGACATGATGGCACAGAAAAAGGAATCAAGAGGAAAGCTTTACCCTCTTTGTTTTTAAAATATCTGAATAACAGAGGCTCTTTTCGTCTCTCAATCTACGCATCATCTTTTTACAAAAAGTATACTTTTACTTATAATCAAAATATTGAAAATAAAATGAAGTGTAGGTTTGGTGTAGCAGTGCTAACATCGTTTTATTAAATTTTGAAAAAAAAATTTGTTGTAAGTTAATTTTTTTTATTTTGAATTGTTTTGGTGGATTGATGTCAAAAATAAATTTTAAAAAATAAAAAAAATTTAAAAAAAAAATTATATAACTATCTAAGACACCCCTAAAATAAAAGAGTTTATAAGAAAAATAATGATAAATATTAAAAAAAAATAACAAGAAAAAAAATTAAAAATATATCTAAACGGTTAGATTATTAGGATTTAGATCGTGCATGTATATTATTGAATTATTTTTTAATTCTTACAAAAAAAATATTTTAATTTCAAGATTTTTTCCTTTTCTTTTGAGTGACCTTTCTAGAAAAAAATATATTTATTTGTTAAAGTTTTTAATTTACCTCTAAACAAAATTGTCATGTATTATAGTGAATCCATGATAAAAGACGTTTTTCGTGATTATTTTTTTTTTACCTTTGAGTTACTTGCCATTTCTCTTTTCTAATTTACTCAAATGCTTCTTAATCATTAAAACAGGGACTTCAGGGAAACATAAATAGTCCCATGTGTGGAGTAAAATATATATACAATTGTTTTTTAAAATGTTTTTATTTAAAAATATATAAAAATAATATTTATTTTATTTTTTAAAATTTATTTTTAACATCAATATATCATAATAATTTAAAAAAATTATTTAAAATAATAAAATAAAAAATATTATTTTTCAAAGATATTTTTAAAATACATCAAGCTAGAAAAAAAAATACACGAATTACATAACGTTATGAATGGAATGTGGGACCTAGCACAACGAAAAGGAGTGTAAGATCACTTTCTCAGAGCACCGAGGTCGTATAGGATTTTTATGCACGTTTTTGTAATTGCTGAAAGCTAAATTATTTTTTCTATTTTGAATTGTTTTTGTATTTTGATGTTAAAAATAAATTTTAAAAAATAAAAAATATTTTAAAAAATAAATTTTATAATTATCCTAGACACCCCTGTAAAAAAGAGCTTATAGGAAGAATAATGTAAATATTGAAGAAAAAATAACAAGAAAAAAAATTAAAAATATATTTGAACACCTAGATTATTAGGATTTAGATTCAGCAGTGTATGTATATTCTTGAATTATTTTTTAATTCTTACAAAAATATTTTAATTTCAAGATTTTTTCCCTTTTTTTTTGAGTGACCTTTCTAGAAAAAAAAATATTTATTTGTTAAAGTTTTTAATTTACCTCTAAACAAAATTGTCATGTATTACCATTTTTAAGTAGTGAATCCATTATAAAAGACGTTTTTCGTGATGTTTTTTTCTCCTGTTAAGTGACTTGCCATTTTCTCTTTTCTAATTTACTCGAATGCTTCTTAATCATTAAAGCAGGGACTTCAGGGAAACATAAATACTTTTTAAAATATTTTTGGTTTAAAAATATATAAAAATAATATTTTTTTATTTTTTAAAAAATTATTTTTAATATTAATATAGCATAATAATCTAGAAAAATAAAATAATTTTTTTTTCAAAGATATTTTAAAACACATAAAGCTAGAAAAAAAATCCACCGATTACATAACGCTATGAATGGAATGTGGGACCTAGCACAACGAAAAGGAGTGTAAGATCACTTTCTCAGAGCACCGAGGTATAGGATTTTTATGCACGTTTTTGTAATTGCTGAGCTGCTTTTTTGTTGTGGTTAGAAACAAAAGAAGATCCATCCCGGGGTGTCATTTCCCCCATTCTTTTCACCTTTTATTGATGGCTTTCCTGATCTTCTTTTTTAATAGTGCTATTTCACCAGAAAAAAAAAAAAAACACGCAAGATATATTGAGAGCTATCCAATCACGTGAACAATATGGAAGCGAGGCTATTTTTCTTATTAGTACGATTTTTTAAAAAATTGTACATGTGATTAAAAAATATGAAATTCCAGCTTGGTACTATTTAGAAATACTTCATTTCAAATGATGTATCACAAATTACAATGAAAAAGAAAGAGAAAAAAAAAATATTGACGAGATATCAAAACTATGATTATAATACCACCAACATAATTAGAAAATTTTTAATAACATTAAAAATATCGTCAATGGTAATCGAGTGTGCTCCACTTGCCACCCAAAAATGTTTGGTGGCTCACTTGCCTTCAACGACAAGTATGACTCACTTGCTTTCTGTGTATCGTTAAATTTATCTTTTCAAAATTTTTTTGATAGTATTGGTGATGTCATAATTAAAGCTTTAATGCATATTTAATGTCTTTTTTTATTTTATTTTTTTATCTCCTCATTGTAATTTGTGAAGAGAGAGGTGAGAAAAAAAAAAAACTTTAAAAACAGATCGAAGCTTTAGTTACAACACCACCGATATCATCAGTGTTTGTTTGATGGAAAGTGGCTTTTTGGAAACCACTTTCCAAACTTTCCTGTGTTTGTTTGTAATTAGAAAAGTTGGTCAACGGAAAACACTTTCCAGTCAAAAAAAAATTTGGTTTTGTTTTCAGGGAAGTGTTTTCCTTTTATTTTGAGTGGAAAACACTTTCCGAAAGTTGTGAAAAATTTAGAAATGTTATATTATTTGCTGATTATATCAAATTTGGTCCTCAAACTTTTGATTGCTATATTTTTTTTTTGAATTTTTTTTTCAATTTCATCATTTAGAATTTAATTTTTATATTAACTTTGGTTCCCATTTTTATAATTATTATTTATTTTTTCCTTATCATTTTTTAATTAAAATTTTTTATCTATCAAATTTGATTCTCATTCTTTTGATTGTTACGTATTTTATTTGAAATAATTTATGAAATGGTAATTATTATTATTTTAATTTCTTCATGTTTTAATTTTTTTATTTGTTAGATTTGATCTCTATTATTTTGATTATTATTTATTTTATTTGAGATAATTTATGAAATTATATTTTTTTTCAATTTCATTCTCATTCAACTTTTTAATTTATAAGATTTGTTTCTCATTATTTTAATAAACTTGAAAAAAATAAAACATTAATAAGTTATTTTTCAGCTCATTTTCCATGACATAACCAAACACTAGAAAATGTTTTTCAATTTATTTTTCATTACACTACCAAACATCAAAAAATAATTCATTTTCTCGAAATTCACTTTCAAAAAAAAAACTACTTTCCAGCAAACAAACAGGGCATAGGTTTTTTTTCTCCCCACCCTCTTCATTGAAATTTATACCACCTCATTTAATTTATTTTTTTTAATAACAACAAGCTTGAATTTTACATTTCCCAATAATAAATACAAGCTATGTTATTTCACCCTTTCTTTTTTAAACTATTATTTTGCTATTTTTTTAATATAAAAAAAAAACATGCTATTTTTTTTATAAACAAATCGGTTTTTTATCAGTTCAAAATACGAGGATCTTCTTCATCTAAACTGGTCAGGACTGTTTGCTCGACCATTTTCAACCATCTTAGAGAACAGCGTACTGTGCTGGGTAATATTGAAATTGTACACCCAACTAATCCAACTTGCTCTCTTAAGTTACAACGACAAAGGATGACTTCATAGTCCAAAACTTTTACCAAAAGAAGCATGTCAGCTCTCAACGCAGTAAAACTACCTGTCAAAATTTTCAAGCACCCCCTTTCCTTTTTGAATGACTCTCTTTTCTGAAAGCAATCAAACCAGCATAATTGAAACGGGATGCAGAAAAACCCTTCCCAAATAGGATGTTGAATCTCCATAGAAAAAGGTTTCTATTCCTGCATGCACTCTGGATCGTTGAGAATCACAGGATAGAAGAAGGCTGCACAAGATTGGCACCAACACTTGTTTTGCTAAGAGTACACGAAGTGGAATCTCAGACTCATCAAGCTTGCGACACCGGGATCAAAACAAACTCGTCCTAGGCTTACATCAATGTAACGACCAGGACCAACTTTCATGTTGCAGTCAGACTATGACTTGAAACATGCAGCAGATTTCCTCATCAACTCTATACTCTCGGCAATAGTTGACCCAGCAGTACCAACAAAACCAAAGGAAGCACAATTGCAAACACTTTCCTCTATGTACAGAAGTGTGTCAGGTAATATCTGATGTGGACAATCCATCTTCATCTTCCTCTCCCCATTAAGACTCCTCTGAACAGATCCAAACCGCAGGCCATGCCCAGCAACTGCAAGATTCATGGCTGTTTTCTTGACCAATCCATCTTCTTCTCTCAGAAAGTCAGCTTAAAATGGTCCGAGTCACTAGCCAGGTCCCCCAAGAAACTTCCAGTTCAATTACCTCGAGGAAGATCAGTCATTTCAAAAATATGTACAAGTTGAGATCCACTCTGCTTTAAAACTTGTAACTTTTTCTTTAAGCTCAGAAATGTGGCCTTCCAGTGGTTCTTAAACTGTCCGTCCAACAACCTGAGCTGGCACAAAGAAAAGGAGCCTTTATGATCTCTAAAGTAAAGTTCTTTCCTGCACTTGGGATTTCAGGAACAAAGGGAAGAAATTCACTGTTTCCAATCAAAGATTGTATCCTTTGATCGCTTCGTTCTTTGTGGATATCATTATGTAGCTCTGAACCTTTGTAAGGAGCAGTGAAAAGGCTTCCAAATGTGAAGACAGTGGCTGATTCAGCTTCAGAACCAGGTCCAAGGGCCTTGTATACATCCTGGAGTCTCCTAACATATGAAATTTTCTTTTTGTTCTTTAGTTGTTCATCAGGCTGGAATGAATCTAACACTCTGTCCTCATCACCATTCTTGTAAATCCAAACGGTGGTTCTGCAATCTTCATCTTAAGCATATAAACATTTATTAATATTACCATCAATCCCGGACAGTATAGATTCACACAGTTTGAGGCTATCAAACAAAGAAGATTTATCATTCAAATCATTTATACAGGTGAAATCCATATTCACATTGCACCATAGTGATGCAAAACCCCTGAAGTCTATAGCTCAAATAGACATGCTAAATAAAGAGTGAGTATTCAATAGAAGAAATATGATACACCTATTCTCCAGAACAACCAAAGGCAAGGCATATTAAAAAAATTTAAGCAATTTGGTATCCTTTATTAATTGATGTTAAAAAGCAGAGAGACATTAAAGCTCGTTAGGTATTCTCCAATGCCCTGGCACTCAAGAAACAGCATGAAAATGATTTCAAAAATATCAAGCAAGCTTACGTTTCTCAACAATTGAGATGAAAAAATAAGGCTATTACTCAACCTTAGCTGGTTTTCCATTGGGAATTATCTTCATAAGATATGATTGCAAGTCTCAGAAATCTCAATTTGGGATTCTACTGAAATCTATCACAGTTTTAACAGTAGTAGCTGAACTAGACATTCCAATCCTCACACATCCAATAAATCCAATGTCCTTTTTCCTACTACAGTTTTCTCACCAACCGAGAAAAATCATCAAATACAAGACGAATTTATCTCCTTGATTTAGCATAATTATTTTTTTAAGAGTTTTGGAGAGAAGTGAATTTGGGGTTACCTTAAAAAAAAAAAAAGGGAATTAATAGGAAAATAGTGAGGGGATGAGAGAGAGAGAGAATACTAGTGGTTTTTTGGTATTGTGATTGCGGGTGAGGTTCACCCGCAGCCACAATTTTTCTTGTTTGGTTAAGCAAAAATCATAATTTTTTTTAGTAAGAACCACCATTTATTAAGGTTGTGCCGCAAGTTTACCAGAAGCTGTATTTTGTTGCTTCTTGCACGCGGAGAAATCACTGAACAGTGTAGCCATGCTCCACTGTTCACGTGGATCATGGCTACACTGTTCAGTGAACAGTGGAGCATGCCTCCATTGTTCACGTGCCGGCTGGACCGGGTCCAGTTCAAAGCTAAAAATGCATTGAACCGGGTCCGACCCAGTAAAATAATAATAAAAAAATATTTTTTATTTTTAATTGTGTTTTATTCAAAAAACTAGTGTTAAACATTATTCAATAACACTACATAAATTAGACGGGGATCGCTTGATGATGTAGCATTTGCAGAATTTGATCGCAATCTCAATTTTGTTCTTGATGATATTTTACCTGATATTGTTGCGCGCTTAAAAAACCATGAAAAATGTAATCCATGTTGGATAGATTTCGTACGTGATGAAATTGCACATAGTTTAATGAAACAATAAAAAATATTTGATATCAATATTATTTATTTCATGATGTAATAACAGTAGTTAAATCTACAATATTTAAATTAAAAACCATCAATATTAATATATATTTTTTAAAATTATTTTATAATCTCAATTTCAAAAGCATTATTAACCAAACACATTAAATTATTTTTTGCTCAACCTCAATTTCAACCACAGTTTTAACCAAACATATATTTTTTCAAACCAGCCTCAACTAAAAGTATTTTTTATAAAATAATTTTTTTTAAATCACAGTCAAACCGCAATACAAAATACACAGTGATGATTTTGTTTTGTTTTTTCTTTTCTTGCCTTTCTTTCTTTTGCTGGAGGATGTTTGTTTCTAGCTTGTTTTTAACGTTGGAAGAGAAACCGTGGAAGGTATGGTAGTTGGCCCATTGGGCCGATTAGTTTTTTTTTTTTTATTGCTTCGTTTTTTTTTATAATGAAAACTACAGTGAGCAACAGAATTTATTTATTTAGAAGGATTAAAAATTCAAGAACTGCATTCTGTCATGCATGTAGATGGAGGCACATTCTGGACTTCTATTTTGATGTTGCATAGATTTTGCAGTCTGTCATCTTCAAGCAGCAGTGAAAAAATTGAGGAAGGTGCAGCAAACATAATAAAAATGGGCAGAGTGTGTTAAAGATTCAAATAACTTTAGACAAGATGCTACAGCCTACAAAAAAACTAGCTTGAACAAGTTGATCCTAATACTTAAAATAATGCTAATACTTATTACAATACTCCCACGAACGAATTTATACTGGAACCCAAACCAGCCTCCACATTATTAGTCTCGTATAGACAGTAAGCTGTGAAGCTCATCAGCACTTAGATAACCTACATTTTCAATCTCAGCAAAGCTACCTTTAAACTGCGTGGATCGGGCTGCTGCTTCTGTTGATGCCTGAACTGTTAGAGGCTGGATTAGCATGGAAAGCAGATTGTCTGGATGGCCCTTCAAGTAATTTTAAGGAAAGAGAAGAGGAGCCATCATCGCCAATAGATTCTCCTATACTCAGCTTTGACATGCCAACCAGCTCATCTACATTGATTGGGCTTTTTGAATGCACTGCCGTTGGCTTCAGAACCTCGTGTGTCTCTGTCTTTGAGGGTTCCGCACTGCATCCCGACCAAAATGGAAAAGAACATGGGAAGAACGGTGAGAGATAAGCTGGGTATACTACTGGATAAGCAGGCTGTGAGCTATCTGGCTTTGGAGGGAGGGGTTCTCCCTCGTTGGAGTTGGTAGAATCCATTGACTCGCATTCTTCATCCAATGGAGGAGGAGCAGGCAGTGGATTATCAGTTTGTGTATCAACCCTTGGATGGTTGGTAGACAAGAAGTCCTGTGATACCATTGGAGTGTCTAGCTGCTGCAAATACATTATGGAAAAGGAAAAACATACATCAGACAACTTTGAGAGGAAGAATAAAAAAAAAGTTGTAAACTTGAATGCATAAAAAAAATGATCACATGGAAATAGGAGACACGTCGAGATTAATCGTGATTAAGTGTAAAGAAATAATTTGAATGTGGCATGGAGTATGAAACTGCACTAAAATGTGATTCATTACTCAGATATACAATGAAGAAAACATGGTGCTCACTTCATCAGCAACTATATCAAACAGGCTGGAGCGTCTCTTCCTCCTTGACACATTGCTTTGCCTGATGAAATATTTCTGAGCATGACTAGCCACCTGAGTAGGAGACCTCGATATAACATAATTACGAGCAATTCCTCGCCAGTCACCTTTACCAAGCTTCTGCAGACCAAGTAGAAACATCCTATGTTCCTCTTCAGTCCATGGAACACCTGCACCGCTTATTATTAGTCATTCAGGATTAAAAAGTGCACATGCCAATACAAGAAACATATAAATCTGACACCATACTTTCCTCAGAAACCTGCACGATTATTTGGCACAACAAACATCATTTATAGTTTGAAAAGCACGCTGTTAATCAAAGCATTTCCTGTATGGAAATATTCATCCGTACTACCAGTGTATGGGGGGTTATGGGACTCCCATACTACCAGGGGAAGTTCAGGGTTTATTTTTATTTCAGCATTTTGAATGGCAGGGCTTTATTTTCTAAAGATTAATGTTTTTTTTCTTAAAAGAGGCAGACATTCTTACAAGAAACAAAACAATCAGTCAACTATTGCGACTTTAAATAACTAATCACTCCATGCGAGCCTAGCTAAAAACAAAATAGCAAAAAACTTTAGAAGTTCTCATACTTTTATGTTCTTTACGAGAAGGCCTCGAAGGTTTATAGTAATCTCAGTGAAAGATCCCACTCCAGTAAGGTTTCTTCCACATACATGGGGAATGGGACACAGAGAACAAATAAAGCAACACTAGAATGTGCCCAAGAAAACTAGTTGCTTATTTAAGCGAAGCCCATCACTTTCTGAAAAACATAGTAAAAAAGAAGCATCATATTCCAAGCATTATTTTCTTTCCTTGTCCTCGGCTATCCCAGCAACCAGACAAATGACTACAGACAATAATAACAAGCATAACACTAAACTAAAAAGATTCAACATCTCAACCTCTAATTTGTTTCCAGTAAACAAAACAAAACCCTAAAATCTCTTAAACAGAATAAGACTTTATTTTTCGGAAACTTCAATGAACTAAATTCTCTTTTTATACATAAAGCCTGCGTGTCTATATAAAATAATAATTAAAAAAAAAACCCTTGTTGCACATGTTTATCTCAACAAAATAAATAAAGGATGGTATTCTGTTTTTTTTTCCATCTCATTTTGTACAGATCACTTGCTAGTGCTAAGGAGCTACTCTAATTCTTCACTACGTACCACCAGTTAAAAACCAGCAGTAATTATGAAACGAAATTCAAATGTAAGCATAAAAGAACACAATTTTAAACATTTAAAATTAGAAAAACAATCTCATAAATCATAACCAGGTTCTAAACTAATGATCACAAAATCAAATCATGAAAAAAAAAGAAACAATTAATTAGCCAAACAACTACTTCAAAAAATTAAAATATAACCTTTCTTTCTCTCACGACTTGAAGAAGACCCAGGAACGAAATCCTCAGAAGCATAACCGTCGGCGGCGGCGGCGGCGCCGTGATCAGGAGTATCACTAGGGGATCCGGGATTGTTGGACCCGGAAGCATGGGGTCCACCCATATTAGAAGAACCTGTATAAAGACTTAAATTCCCCATACTGGCACTTTTCCTGATCGACCCGTCAGTCAATCGGACCCCAAACAACTTGACCACTCTGTTGGGGCAGGTCCGGGAGTTGTGCCCGTTGTGACTGCAATGCGAGCACCGCCTCGTCATCTATGAATCTGGTTCAGGTTATTAGAAATTGGTTTTATCCGGATCTAATAGGATTCGAATAGCATGACCCGAATAGAAAAGAGTGTTTTTTTTTTTTTTGTCTTTCCAGACTGTAGAGAGAGAGCGGGGGTAAAAGAGAGGGAGAGAGACAATATCCTTAATATCCATAGTTTAGGTCTCACTATTATTAGATATAGGAGCACAAAGTTATTCCCTGCTTCGCAGGATGTTTTTGATTTTATGTTATTGGCCGTTGATCTGGTCAATAACTGGGACTTATTAGTTTACTTTGACCATGGTCTTTTCAGTGTAGTAGTTGTTTCTTTCTTTCTTGTAACTTGTAAGGGAGGATTTGTGAGTGGTGGTCAAAGAAGGCTTAGCTAAAGTTGAATGGAGATATTTACTATTTAGTATAATTATAAATGAGATTTTTAAAAATATGTTTTTATTATTTTTTTGGATTTTGAGCAATTTTTATTTTTTATTTGTGTTTTTTATTAAATGAGGATAATTTTAATTTTATAAAATATAATTAACAAATATATCTTACATATTCTTATAGTTTTTTATTAAATGAAAATCTGAGTCATTGTACAAGTTAACCATATATTCCAGCAGGTTCTCGATCGAAGAAAAGGGATGTAAACTACAAACGGCAAAAAAGAAAAAAAAAAAGGAATAGCAAATTCCGAATTTAATTGCGTGTTATTAAGTAGTAATCAATAATAGTAATGGACAATTAATGACTCACGTAAATAATTAAAATATATTTTATTAAATAAATTTATGAGATTTAAATTAGTGATTTTTAAAAAAATAAACTAATGATATCACCGGTTGAGTTATATTTTTCAAGGTTGTAATTGTTTGTGTATAAATTGAGAGCATTTACCTTTTTTACCTTATACACTGCCCGTGTTAAGAAATTTTGTTTTCGATGGCTTGGGTTAAAATAATGCTTATTGTATTTATTTTGACGTTTTTCAATGGTTTTATTTTTCTAAATTTGTTATTTTATTAGAAGAAAAAACAAAAGAATTCAGTTTAAAAGGAAGAAAAATAAGAGCGACGAACATGACAATAGGTTCTATTGTGTTGGAATACGTTATATCTATATTATATTTATCAATTTCAAATAATTTTTTATTGATATGATAATCAACATGTTAAACATGTTAACAAATCAACCAAAATAACCATCAGTGAGCACCCTGACTTTTTTTATTATTATTATTAATATGGGTGTCTGTACGTACCTCAACTAATTTTACGGGCCCTGAAGTTAACGACCATGTAAACCTTCAATGACCATCATATTAACAATCATATGACTCGAATTTAAATTCACATAAAAAAATAAATCTTTTAATTTTAAATTTTTATTATTAAACCACTTACTAGATAAGATAGGAGGTATACTGACTTAATTGTTAATATTGTAATTAATGAACACGTTAATCCATATTTAAAAACTTTAAATACAACTTTTCATTCGATATATCCAATGTAGGTCAAGCTAATATGAACGATGACAATCCTATTCCGTGATTTGTGCTGATCAAGATTACCTTCGATGCATGAATAAAAAAGAGAAAACTATGTTTAATTTTTTTATAAAAAAATATTAAAAGAGAAAAAAAAGAATACTCCTAGAATATATGCCATGGTGAGAGTGTCAGTCCGCTAAAAGTTTTCTCTAAATGCTAGGATGATAGTATTTATTAGTGTGATAATATTATTTTTTAAAAGTATTTTTTATTTAGAAATATATTAAAATAATATTTATTTTTAAAAATTTATTTGTAATATTAACACATTAAAAACATTAAAAAATAATAAATGTTTTTTAAAACAGGTGGACCATGTAAGCAATCCACACCCAATATCCAGGAGTCAACCTTGAATCAAAGCTAATGTATTAAAATCTACCTATTATGCCTTCATAAAATATATTCAAAAAGACATCAGCTCTCATTTTTCTTCTCACTAGCTGGCTTTTTCGTAGAGTTTTTTTTTTTTTTCAAAGAAGGAAGACCGTGTTCATCGATTTCCTTTTCCAGTTTTCCCTCTAGTAATTTCCGTCAATATATATATATATATATATATATATATATATATATATATATATATATATATATATATGGGAGCTTCCAAAGAATTATCGTTGCCTAATAAACTACAAACCTGTGTTAGTTATCGTTGAAAAATTAAGTTATTTTAAAAAAATATATTTTTAAATTATTTTGATGTGTTAATATTAAAAATAAATTTTTAAAAATATATATATTTATAAATTAAAAATATTTTAAAAAAAATTAGTTGATAAGTACATGCTACGACTATTATTGCGACACCAAAAAGGCAAAAGGCTAATCTCAAAATTATGTCAAGGTAGACGTGAAAGAACACGCCGTGGACCGTGTTAATCTGCGCAGTGCCTTTTTGGTATAAAACTTAGAATATTATTCAAAGTCCCATGCGTAAATGGTTAAATAAAAGTGATTAAGTAAATAAAAAGAAATCTTGAATTATAGTTATATTTTTAAAAGGGATAATTGTGGTTTTGAACGCATGATCTTATATGATTTCATAGCTGAATATCTAATCTTTTTGTTTGTTCAATTTTTAAATTCCGTACAATAAAGTGTCTGAATAAATAAATGTGTTGGTCAAATATTAATATGCTTATGCTCATTAAGTAATGATATATATATATACCGACATCTAAGATAATATTTAAAATTAATGTCATTAATGAGATGCCATGTTAGTAAATAAATAAAATAAGAAATACAAATTCCATTAAAAAAACAAAATCTAATTATTATTGTTATTATATTGAGCTGAATATTGAGCACCAAACACGTGATTAAATATTGGGATTATGAATATTAAGCACCAACTAAACTATTTTTATTTAAATATTAAGATAATAATATATTGGATTGATCTAGATTTTGTGGTTTAACTCGTAAAATTCAGTATCTAAATCATAGACTAAACTAGATTTAAAAATTTTATTTTTCAAATAAATTTTTATTTAATTATAAGATAATATAAATAAATTCTTATGAAAATTAAGCGTCAACTAAATATTTATAAAAAAATTAAAAGATCAATTTAAAATTAATAAAAAAATAAAACTGAAAGAAAATATTTGGAAGGTAGAATTTTTAAAAAAAGAAAAGGAAAAGAGTTTGAATATTTTTTAAAAAAATTAATCACCATAATGGCATAATGTTTTCCATTTCTCTAGCAGAGAGGGTGATATACATGGACTTTAATGCAAGCCCGCTGTAATCTGCACCGCAAACACGAGGGGAGGATCTGGATGTACACGTGTTCGGAGAAGGATCGATCGTAAGATCCTAAAGTGATCTCAGTATCCCACGTGGACGTGGTAATGAAAGTGGGTTTGGGTACGGCATATTCTAGCGTGGAATCGCATATATAATATCTAAGATTAGGATCTTAATATAATAGAGTATTGTAATGCCTCTCCATCACCTCCGTCCCTCCGTCCCTCCCTAATCCGCGGCCGCCGGCTTCTTTTGACCTGTGGGTCTCCACCCAAATTAAAACCGAAGGATATCCACACCACAGTGTGTTTTTCATGTTTTTTTATTGCAACTACTGCAACCATACGGATTAGATTTTCTTTTTTTTCTCGAAATACAGCAGAGCAAGAATGGTACGACCAAACATAAAACATTTTCTTAATCACAAACCAAGACCAAAACCAAAGACTCTTGCTTCGGTTTTGTGGGATCTAATCTCCATCATGGACTTGCTGTGCTGCTAGAACATTCCAAATGAATAAAATTCCTACCAGCAAAACAACTGCTGCGTGATGGAAGTTAATCGCAGCACACCCAGATGATAGATTTTGTTTGGCAGTGTGGTTGCGGTTACTTTTCAAATAACTTTTCGTGTCAAAATACATATCAATGATGTTTTTTTATTTTTTAAAAATTATTTTTGATATCAGCACATTAAAATGATTTGAAAACACTAAAAATATATTAATTTGAAGTTAATAAAAAATAAAAAAAATTTAAATTTTATTAAAAGTGTTTTTGAAATGCAAAACAAACACGCAGAGAATATCTGTCCCTCTCGAAATAAAAGATGCGGTTGTCTACAAGCAAGCTTAGGGTTTTGTCGGATTGCATTTAATTCCCTGGAACTATTCTTGTTACTCTGACACTGTTGTAGTAATTTCCTGCCAGACGCAAACACAAGCAAAATACCCTTTTCTGGTACAGAAGCCCCACTTGGAACAGAACATCCCCCCAGGTGTATTTGTAGAATAAATTCTCTTTCAAGTTTCACTCAGCATGCACACTTAACATTATTTCACTTAAATCCCAAAACAAATTCAGAAGATTCTTCTAATATAATATTATTAAACTAATCTATGATCTCAGAAAATAAAAATAAAAACATCTAAATCAAACTGAAATAAAATTAAGTTTTTAAAAATTAAAGTGATGATTAATACAAGAGCCAAAAAATAAAAGAGGGATAAAAATAAACATTTAAGATAAATTTTAAAATCAATCATCTATTTCATATGTTTTTTCACTCCAGCCTTTTATCTTTTAATTCAACCATCCCTCCAAAAACAAATATGCATTTAAGTGTTAATTTGGATTTAAAAAAATTAAATCGTGTCAAATAAAATTTTAAAAATACAATTAAATATTTGTAAAAATCACAGATTCAATCCATAATAATTGTATGATGAATGATAATATGTTAAGTAGGATTATTTTAAAAATAAGAATAAACTTAATATACATATTGATACAAACTCTTCTTGTTCATATACATCCATATCAGTGTGAATATATGGGGTGTTTGACATAATTTTTGGTTTTTAGATATTTTTTAAAAGTATTTTTAAGTTTAAAAATCATTTAATTTATATTTTTTTAGTGTTTTTCAAACTAATATAAAAAATAAACTATTTTAAAAATATCCAACACCACAATTTTAAATACCCCAATAAAAAAGTTGCAGGGAATCCTCTCGTCAATTGTGATCTTTATGTGTTTTAAAAAAACTTGATAAAATTTGAATATTTTTAAATTTATTATTTACTTTAAATTATTTTATTTTTGGTACGTAGGATCCTGAACCTCTATATTTAACCGTAGAGTTCCATCAGAACTCAACCGTATACGAAAAGTTATTTCAAATTTTCATTAGACATAAAAAAAAAATTCGATTCTTGGAGGTTTAGCCCAAAGGTTAAATGACATGCTTTTCTGTTTCATGAGATATAAATCAAATAAGAGACCATTTTGAAGAAGTTTTTTACAAATATTTCTTTTTCAATAATAAAGATATTCTTGGGTCACTTTTTTTCAATTTAAGATTAAGCTTTTTCTCAAATAGTTTTAAGAATTATCACATTGGTTTAATATATTAAATTTTTTAATAAATTATCATGAATATTGATCTCGAAATTTAAACCCATAAAATTTAATAGAGTATGTTGCATTGATAACAAAAAAAAAAATGACAAGAATAATTTGGAGGCAACTATACTATTTGGTTCATTAATTTTGAAAGTATTAATTCTTTTGCGGAATTCAATATAAAAAAACAAAACGAGTTATGCAAAATGGCAACGACAAGCCTCGTTGTGTATTGGATGTACAAGCACTAGCGGGAAACCATTTGCCGGTGAGTTTACGGTAAAAATGTGACGTTTTTCGTGAATTTTTCATTTGTCGGTGGCTCTGGTAATGTGGCATTTTTTGTAATTTATTTTTTAAAATTTTATTTTTTTCAATTTCATTATACATTAATATGATTTTCATAAAGGAACTGAGGCAAATTTCACTCCTAACCTTGCCTCGTCAGAAACTCTTTTATTTTATTAGTAAGATTTACCCAATCTGGTCCCTGTAATTTTTGTATTGAAACATCCTATTATTCCCTCTACTCTTTATTTTATCATGTAATGGTTCTTCAGCCATTAATTAATAAATCCTTTATAAATCTTTTTTTATTAATGGTTGGGTGACTCTCTGTTTATTTTTTTTTAAGTTGGTGATATATCTTAGAATGTTGTATCATCTCACTAGTTGTTTGCAGTGTGTTTCAAGACCTATCATCTAGAAAATGTTCTGAAACTCTATCAATAAAACATAGTTGTTCAATCTTATTTTTTTTCTTTTCGTATTTTTAAGTTATTTAAACCATGTATGAATTTTTATTTGAATTATGTATTTTGAGGTGTTTGGACATTTGTATTGTTTATTTCACTTTTATTTTAATTGTGTTATATTATTATTTACTACTTGACTGAAATTGTCAATATATAATTAGTTAAAATATATTTCTTGCGATTTTATAATTTTACAATTTGAGTTTACGATCCGAGTTTATATTTTATATTTCATATCATGTCAAAAAAATCTGTCCTCTCTCCCCTGTTTCACCATAAATTTCCTTTATAAATCCGAGCTTAGTCATGATTTATGAATCGCAAGAATACATAAAACTCTTAGACTACAGGGGCACAAATATTGCATATCTCAAAAAAGGGGGTATCACTTTTTAGAATGCACTCTTTCCCGGGTATAAAATAATGTTTTATGATGATATTATTTTTTAAAGTATTTTTTATTTGAAAATATAAAATATATTAAAATAATATTTTTTATATCAATGCATCAAAATAATATAAAAATATTAAAAAATATTAATTTAAAAAAATATAAAAAATTAAATTTTTCAAAAATATTTTTGAAACATAAAAACAATTAGGGTTGAAATATTAATGTTTTCAAGGAAGGAAAGGAAGGAAGGAATGCCTCAAATTAAAGGAATATTAAATTAAGTGGCCAGTATATAGTAAGAAGAGGGTGTTTGTAAGAGTTGCGGTTGTTTTTTTTATATATATAAAATTTACTTTTGATATCAACACATCAAAACAATTCAAAAATATAAAATAAATTAATTTGAAGCAAAAAAAATCAATTTTTTTAAAACTAACACAATTTCAAAATAGTTAAGAGAAAATGACACAGTTTCAAAAAGTTTTAGGGAAATGACAGTTTTTACATAATCATTATTCTGAATCGTGGTTGTTAAAGAACCGTTATCCATAAAAACAGTTTAAATAAAAAAAATATTTTGAATCGCGATTTCATAAGAAAACCACGATTCTGAATCGTAGTTATGATATATATATATAAACACAACTTTTTTTCTTCATGGTTGCCGCTCCTAATAGAATAAAACCCTAGAACCTGGAAAAAAAAAACCATGAGAAAACAACCTCTAAATCACCCAAAACATTGTCTAATCCTTCATTAAAACACCAAAATCATCCCCCAAAATATTCTTAAATGATACTAGAGGCATGTCATTTAAAGATACTAAAAGAGTTATACGCGGAAGACTTGAGTTGAATTATAATGACGTTAAAATAGATATAACCAGGAGATTTCTTGTTGGGGAACATCAATATTTTTTTATACCGATTATTTGTGATGTTGATTTTAGAAATATGATAGAAATGTTCATCCAAGGTGGAACAAACATTACGAAGTTGTATGTGAGTAGCCTTTTCATGAATCTCAGTTGGATGCATATGTCCTTATTCCACCTACCACTATTAGAAGGTTTCCGGTCCATTCCACTATTTAGCTTGGGTTCAGGCATCCTTGCATGTTTGTATAGGTATTTCTGTCAAGCTAGCTTGAAGAAATCAAAGCAAATTGAAGTATGTTTATTTTTTTTATAGGTAAAATAATGTAATAAGTCTGTTATTTTTATATTATGTTGAAACGTGGCAAAAATAGAAAATAAGAGTTGTAGAGAAAGGAGAGGAAATGAAGACCTGACGGATTGAATTGGCTGCAGATATGCGATCGGGTGAGGAGAGGTCTAGTGTCGCCGTCTCTCTCTTGCTCTCACGCTTTGATCAAACGCCTTTTCTTGCAGGGCCAAAATGATGAATGAATTCATGAAATAGTTGGGAGTATGGTAAAATGGAAGTCAGTGATGATTGAGTGATGACCTGTGGTATTGGGTTCTGTTAGGTCGAAGTAAAAGTCCAAGACCCTTCAGGACCTTTACTCTTGAGAAGTTTAGCTAATGCCTGAGGCCTAAACTGTACAATCTCGTTGTTATGAAACTGCTTTTCATCAACCATTGTGTAAGAAAGGCTTACTTTTAGCAGAATCCATTATAGCGCAAGAGTCAGAGAGCCTTTACGCATCAAATAAATATAACTAAACAATTTTGAATTTTAACCATCTAATTTAATAGTTTTGCAAAAACCACACAGAATTCAATCATGGTATGAGAACTATAGCTAAGAAAAAGGTGAAATTGCTTCCTTTTATTTTTGGCAGAATTCAGCGAAATCTTTGCAAAAATCACACTGCATTCTGCAAAAGGTGAAGAAAAAAAGAAGCAAATCTTCCCTTCTTGAAAGACTCTAGTTTGTAAAAGCCACCTGTAAAATTGAGTGTTCTTCAAAATCTAAGAGTAACTGTCAGAGATATCTCCCTTGACATTTTGAGTACATGAAGCAGAACCTGAATTACTTCTCAAGATACAAAAATGTGGCCAACACCAAAAAATCATACTTGATCAACACAACAGAAAGAAGCAAAGAAGATGGCATGAATCTCATACTCCATGTCCAAAAACTATGAATCAGTATACTGTAGGCTTATATACCTCATCAAAACCAGGAAATCTTAGCAGTGCAGCCCCTCTAAATAAAAAAATAAAATTCATGGCTTCATTTCACTGCTACTTCTTGCACTTCCTGCTTATCCCATATCCTGAGATGCCACCATCTAAGGTTGGGGGCACCTGTACGTTACAAAAAGAAAGAACAACAATGTTCATCTTCTGGAAAATCTACTTTTTCTAACTCTCCTTGCAGTTGCTGTATAAGAACCAACTCCAACAACTCTCTCTGGAACATGCTCTTCTTCCTCATCACTGGTTTCATCAGTTCTCCATCTCAGCCCATCATTCACCTCCCTTTCATCAACAATGAACTCCTCTCTACTACTGAAATATAAGGGAAACATAAATACAACAGAATGAGAACAGAGCACTGCACTGCAATTAAATAAATCTTTTTAAGGATGAGAATGGGTATTTTTGAACTAGAATAATTTCACAAGGAAGCATTAGAAGAGAGTAAGAAGAGGCAAAGGGGAAAAAAATTGTTTACCTCCAAGCTATGTCCATCGGATCATCTTTAGAGCTCTTAGTTCTAGGTCCACCGTTTCTATCATTAGGTAAACCATTATTGCTGCCAAACAAAGCCACTGGATTAGCTGTAATCCTATGGGAATATGGAGGGCTAGTATTTCGTAATTGCTTAACGAACCCATTTTGTTCCCTCTCTGGTGACATTTTGTCGAATAAATTGTGAAGCAGGTTACTGTTTGGAAGCACTTCTAATGAAGTTCTGCTGGTCTCTTTTAATGGTGTGGTATTCATGTGACTACCATGATGCATCATAGGAGTTGAGATGCCGTCAAATTTGAAATTTTTGTTGACACTAACTCGACGCTTCTGAGTTCTTTCTGGACTGCTAGATAACCTTTGATGGAGAACTGATGAGGAGCCATGGTTACCCAGTTCCATGTGAGGATTCTTGATAGATGCACCAAATCTTGGTGGAGTTTCAAGAGCTGATGGTTTGAGCATAATGTTATGATTTGTCAGCGAATTCGCAGGCAATGAAACCAATAAACTGCTTGATTTAGGCTCTTGTACCATGGGAAGATCAGCCCTTTCTTGAATTTCAACTTCTCTAGACATCCTATGGACCTCAGGTGGCAATTTTCCAGTCTTAACTTGTTCCTGTTGAACTTTTGGCAGCAACTGAATGGATTGGACCTGTTTAATGAATGTATCATGGTCAATTACTTTAAAGGGTGTTTGAGGTTGGTAGCAGTTACTTTTCAAATTACTTTTTTATTTTATTTTTTAAAATTCATTTTTGACATCACAGTACATCAAAACAATCCAAAAATACTAAAAAAAAATTATTTTGAAGCAAAAAAAAAACAAATTCAAATTTTGACGAAATACAGGTTGAAACTCACTCCCAAACGCCCCCTTAATATGATTTCTTCCCAAACAATAGTTATGCAGGGAAGTTATATTACAATTTGCATTAATAGACAATGATTTCACTCTAAGAAACCTAGTATCAGTTAGGCACTCCTAGCTGGTCCAACACAGCAGCACCTAAAACTTAGCCCTAAAGAGTTCCCACAGAGTTGCTTTAATTTTGTGCTTCTGAGGAGTGAGTGCTTTTGGAAAAATTAATTGACCGCTATTCTGGTTTTGAAGATTAGATTAGTCAATAACAACCTCATATTTAACGCTCCTTTCAACAGAATAAACCTGCACCGATCAAAAAGCATACTTCTTTTTGGCAAAAATGTAGTAGGCACACATAATTTCTACATGATTTTAACCACTTACAACAAGTTCTTCTCTGCGATGACTAGCTGATCTTATTCTGGATAAAGCTTCTCCACTGATAGAATTTTGTGAAATGAACTCCTGCTCCATGCTCTCAAGTTTAGAATGAACATGGTATGCCTCCGCATATCTGTATCGCTGGAACAGAGAAATATATATGTGATAGCAGGTTGTCGAGTAGTCTAGAAGTAATAAGAAATTGGATAAATAGAAGTGGAACTTTATAGCAAAATCATTCACAAAATTACAAGTTACAGCATCAATTTATTTGATATAGCATTCCCTGTGGAGAATTGCTCTAGCAGCACTAACCACTAGAATTCCAGGTTTTAAAATCCAGATCTTAAAACAAACATTAAATGAGATATAATTGTCTTCCATCAGTATTCATTTAATTTTCAACCTTACTCCTGCTTTCATTTCAGTACCAGAGGTCAAGAAACGCTAACAGTTGGGAATAGATAGTAGGGGCATTTTGCAAATAATTTTATTTATGTAAAGCCATCATTTTCAAAAATAAAAGGATATTGAGATGAATTTGTCAAATCATTTGCAGCAAGTGACTTCGCTTGGTTGATGAGCTGTAGGAGGAACTTTGCTTTCAATTTATAACCAAAATTTCACCGTGAGAACATTTTGATTAAACATGAACACAGGAAAAGGAAAATGATAACTTTTGAATTGTACCTGATATGGAGTTTGGTGAGCCAGTGCCAATACTAGGACTATATAGCACACATGATTGCAATATAACAACTCAGTAACATACAGTTAAATGTCTCATCAACAGTTCGACCAAACAAAAATATCATTGATCCTAGAACAGTCTCCAACCTAAAAATCCATTGTTGTTAAGCTAGAGTAAAAGCAAAGTTAAGGGAACATTGAAAATTAACCAAGTTGGTCACAAAACTAAACATATCAAACATTCAGTTCATCATCTTCTTTTATTTTCCCTTTTTAAGTGACAAATTCATCAACAAAAGAGCCAATCTTGTTTCAAAACCTGACTCAAAGTTGATTAAGATCAGTGAAGAAGTTACCTGAAGATAAAACACAACAAGAAGGCTTCCAATAGTAGTTGAAGGGTCATGGAAAGCATAATCCAAGAGACACTTATGAAGATATTTCTCTTCATCCAAATTCCATGGCAACCCTATCATTCGATCTACCAGATTATTCTTGATACAGAGACAACAAATTTCTGTCACCAATATCTCCACCCAGTTTTCCCAGGTCCTGCATTCACCTTTAAGATCATCGGAAGCATCTCGAGGTGGTCCAGCCTTGAACTTATTTTCCCTGACTTTGGTGCAGAGCATTCTCTGATGCATAAACGCTTCAGTCAACAGTCCACACTCCACCCTAACCTGAATTGCAGTAACAGCATCACTAAGTGAAACCATTTGAGATCCATCATGCCCAGACCATCTTAAGACCATCAATGCTGTTTCAGGATTCTCCCTTTCCAAAAGCACTTGAGCAATCTTAGGATGAGTTGATGGGCCTGAAATCTCAGGAAGAAGGTTGCAAGCTTCCTGAGGAACATAAATCAATTAACAGCTGTCAGCATCTAAAAAGGAACTTGGAAAGCACATATTTCATTTCATGAGAGGATTAGAAAAAGTGCTGCAGTCATTCCCAAAATGTAGCTACAATACACAAGTATAACAATACAGAATATCTGCCACCACAAGTTATTGAATATGAAGAGTTTTATGCATTTTAAGCAATAGCATAAAGAATGCACTGATGGATCTCAATAGGACATTTTCAAACACAGAGTATAATTTTCTTGTAACAGAGACCTGTTACCAATGAAATCTCTGAATCTTTTACTTTAGAAGAATACAAAATAAAAACTTTGCATAATGTAGGAATTAAATAGAGCCTCATTCAGATACTTGTAGCTTCAATAAGCTGTATTATTAACAACACATTAAGTGAAAAATATATATACTTGAGAACTTAAATTAAAAGATTTCACTTGTATGTTATATTTCTGTATCCTTAAACTGTCAGACTCCATAATTCATATACAAAAAACAAGAACTCCTAACAAGAATTGTAGCCTGATGCAGTTTTTTAATGCTATATCCATTGTCTTGATTAGAAATAAAACAGATGATTAGATTAATTCAATAATTCAGTATCAGAATAAGTAGACATTCAATTACTTGCAGAGCTTCTTCGTTGTTATCGTCCAGAAGATAGAAGGTAAGTGATTCCAATAATGAATGCCTGGTTATACCAAATGTAGCTGAAAAGTCATCTACAATGTGTTGCCAACTTTCATCTGGCATCGTCCAATGTCGATCAAAAAGATAATAAAGAAACTGTTTTTTATGTTAAGAAAACAAAGGATGACATTACGTTCCGCAAGATGAGAATATATAATTATCAGAAACATATTTAAGAAGGATCAAAGAGATAAAGGATACAATCGCTTGCTTTGCAAGCACCAAATCTGAACTCCCATGTAAAAAGAGTACATCAACAGCAGCTCGAAGATTTTCAAATGGATAACATACTTCCAAACCCTCTAGCTTAGACTTGCAAAACAACCCTCCATCCTTCTGCAATGGTGCAAGTTCTGACTCTTCTCCCATCTCCTGCATATGATTCTGCTCTATCTTGAGATTGGCCAGAGCATCTTCAATGAACAAAGAACCAGCTAGCATGCTGGACTCGGCAGATTGATTTGCTACATCAGGCCATGAACGCTTAATTGCAGCTGATTTCCTTTGATGGACAACAGAACGCCATGACGATAAATTGGTATAACGAGACCTCACATTCTCCAGAAAGTGATGTCTTGCACACCATGCTATAATCTCCATATGCTGAAAATCAAGAATCAACAGATAAAATGGGTTGTGAATCACATGCAGCAATAGAAGACATGAAATGGCATGTTATGGTTTCTATAACACTTGTGGAAGAAGAAAAAAAGCTGTTCTCAGTTCAATAGAAATCATCAAGTCAGTATTATTATTACAACAATGATGATAATGATAAAAATACAGGCAATAAGAATTCTAAATGTGCAGGACATTTCTGAACTCCAAGCTCCAGTTTATTGCATGGTGGGCTTTTCAAAAAATCAACTAATAGATCATGGGATTCTAAAAATACTTGAAGAGAATATCACAAAATATTCACAAGGGGAAATGAAAGGATGGAACTAGGTGACATTATGTACAGTGGAAAAACAACATATAGGAAAGCAAGAACTACAGAAAAAGTTCTAAGTTTAGAACCTATAAACACTTGAAGGTAGCATTCTGTTAACAACTCAATCCTTTAAGCAACCAAACCTGTTTCGCCTTTGAAATGCTCTCTTGAAGGAGCTGCAAGTCATGAAGTCGTGCTGAAAGACTATACTTAAATGATGATTCCAAAACTTCAAGGACATTGGATATTCCAGCCAAATGCACAGAAAGTTTAAGAAGTAAACTCAACCTAGTTTTCATTTCTTCTGCTTCAAGATTATCTAACAAAATGTTAAGACTATTACACTTTGTTGATCACCCAAACAATATAAATGCAATTACACAAAGTAATAACAACACTTAGAATATCAAATTTGAAAAGTTTTGAGGATACATATTACTTGAAGTTCCGCTGTGATTTTTTTAAATGTCCGCTTGCACCAATCCTTGACAACCACTTCATCCAACAAGAAAGCAATGACAGGATCGCTAGACACAGCACTTTCATCCATACAAATATCTGTAACATCTGTTAAATTTATGTTAAGGATATTCATAAGTTCAAGCATGGAGCCTTTTATCTTTTTTCTGAATTTTATTTCAGAAATGAAAATAGATCTTCTATAAAGCATGAATGCCTAGACAGTCACACAGTAATAAAAGTATTAGGCTGTTCACATTTCAAATATCACTTTTACAGTTCAAATGCTTCCATTTAGAAACAAAGGAAAAAAAGTGAAGAAATAATATTTAAGGGAATTGCCTTTGCAAGAATTTTAAGGGTAGATTTCATTTAAAAATACTAGAAATGAATCAAATGCACCAATTTTTTAAAAGTGAATAAACATAGATGTGGCTAAGGTAGATGCAGCAAAGGGATACAGTGACAAATCAAAGAAACCAGGTTATTTTCCAAGGCAACATCAAATAAAGAATAAAGCCGTTGGACATCAGCAGTTAATTCATTGTCCACTTCTTCTTTCTCCTGAAATCTTTCATCACATCTTTTGGAAATAAGGCCAGCCTCTATGCACTCGTAGTAAAGGCGAGGATGGAGCCTAATTCCGGTCTTTGGAATAGGTATTCTACAAACTGGGCAAAGATCACACCGTTGACTACACTCAGAGCATAAGGAAGCATGGCCACATGAGTTCAACACATGCTGAACATAGCGCCCACAACTTCTCAAATCTCTAGTTGCCCGGCAACGCTCGACTTTCGCTTCGCTGCACAACTCAATTAAATCAATAGATGCCAAGTGTTCCAATGCTTCCTGTGATAAGAATCAGCACAAAAATAAAATTTCTCATTGACCAAGCAACTGATGAATATACAGCAAGAGGTGTGTCATATCCCTATTCTGAAGTGCAAAAAACCAAACCACAAATACTTAAATCCCCAAGCATGGACTGGTGACAATTGGACAAGAAGAGAACTTTAACGCCAAACATTCTATACACCATGATTTAGATCTAAAATCCAATTAGGTCAATTCATAGTATTACTCGTGCAAGCAAAATTGGTCCCCGCAAAACATCCTTTTGAAATAATAACGGGTCTTAACCTTACTAGCTTAGTCAAAACAAACAGCCAGCAGCTCATACAATTGCTATCAAATCCAGTTTCAAGAAGCATGCCCGTTAAGCAAAAAAACAACTAGAGACACAATGTATGAAGTAGCAAACCACTAACAATCCTCGTTGTACTACAAATTTCACTTCTTCCTCATCGTATTATGGGTACATCTAAAATAAATAAATTGATGGTTCAAAACCTAAATTTCCGTTCACTAGTTTCTCGATCCCACACTCTACGACAAAAATGAAAATACCCTAATCCGCTGTATAATTGAAAATTAACGTGGAATGAGGTCCATTGGACTAACTATAAGCAGATAAATACATAATCACAAGCAACTACTACTTGAATAAAAAAGCTTACTTAAATTCAATGACGCTTCAAACAACAAAACCATAAAAAAAAAAAAAGAGCTTAGGTTAACTCTATCTGTTACAGTGAGTTTGTGAAGCAATAATGATCCTAAAACCCTAAAAAATAGTAGGAGGACACTAGCTAGGAAGGGCTTCAGGGTTTTATAAAGTAATTGAGAAAGAGTTTCACGCACTTGAACAGCTCGGCTGCTGTAGTTAGGTTGACGAGGCAAAGCAGTGGATCTTGCAGTGCCTCCACCGCAGTCGGCGGAGCTGGAAGGTGAAACCCGACCGTTCATTTGGTTTCGCTCCATTTTCTCTCGGAGAAGAATTCGTGATTCAAGAGACACAAATTAGAAGAGTGTAAATGACTCAAAAACAAAAAGGGAAGATGGGGGAGGGGCGCTTCAAGAGAACGGTGCCATTGGTAGCTAGTTAAGTATCTGAGAAAATAATTCAAATTTTTCGCAAATAATTTTTGGTGTTGGAAGGGAAGGAAGATGCGTTCGTTTTTCCAAAAAAGAGAGGTCCGGGTCGAGTCCAGTGGGAAAACTGGGCCTGTTAGACCCACGGTAATGTTGCTTTACACCAGCTATGACACTGGGCCAATAGTCCAAACCCTGATGGGCAAGCTTGCATGTTATTCGCCCCTTGAATACGACGCCGCTCAAGTTGTTTGGACCTATCCTCCTTCCAAGAGAAAACATTCTCTGGGCTGTTTGTTTCACATAGCGTTTGTTTTGCTGTGGTTGAAACTAGCTATGAAGCGCCGGTTTTTGTTTTCCAAGGAAAAAATAAACATGGAGCTCTCCAGAAATTTTTTTGGATATATGGCAATAAAATCAAGAAAAAAAATCCATGCAACAACAGGGCATAATAAATACTAGGTGGTGGCCCAGTAGTAAAAGCTTAGGACTAAGAGGTTTGCTCTCTCTATGGTCTCAGGTTCGAGCCCTGTGGTTGCTCATATGATGGCCACTGGAGGCTTACATGGTCGTTAACTTCAGGGCCTGTGGGATTAGTCGAGGTGCGCGCAAGCTGGCCCGAACACCCACGTTAAACTAAAAAACAAAATGCAGTAGTATAATGTAACAATATCATTAATGATAATATGAGAGAAAATGGTAGTGAAGAGAGACAATAAAGTTTGGGTTACTTGTGCAAGTCCACGAGGAAGTTACATTGATCTAAAGGTTATATGGAGGATAAATTAATGAAAAGAAAGGCTCAGATACATATCTAGCCTTGCAAAGCTAACCCCGCATGTCTAACCTATTTATTTTTTTAGGTTGGCTGACACGACAAATAAAATGCCACCCTTTTAAAAAAAAATTAGTTAAATTACTCATTATCTTGAATCCAGAATTCAACAATAAAAAAAAAATGAAAGTGGTTGAGAAATCGAGGTTGGTAATTTTTTGGCCTAAAAAAGGATTTTCAACATATTTTCACTTATTAACACCTTTATAATTTCAAAACGGCTAATTTATTAACTCAAAATATACTTTAATTGATCCAAAAACAAAATTAAGTTGTGAAAAAAAAAAATCCAAGCCTGATCTTTTTTTTTTTGTCAAAATAAAAAGAGAAAATATCTATATGAAACTCCTCTCGTTAATTGAAACTCATTAACATCAAGAACGATTGATTTTTTCATTAAACATTAGATATTTGTCATATCTCTCTCTCTCTCTCTCAAACCTGAGGATTGAAAAATAAATAAAATAAAGTTTTGGACCAAAATATTCAATTGAAAAACTAAATAGGCCAAAAAGAAATTTGGCAAAACTAGTCATGATCTCACAAAACTAGTTATCATATATTTTAAGGTCAAATTTAGACCTTACTTGGTTCGTATTACATTTTGTCTAAGACCAAGACATTGTTTGTTTAATATGCTCTGTATCGAATCAGTTGGTTACACGTGACATTATTACACTTGTGTAAATACATATTTATTATTAATAAATGTTTAATTTATCTTTAAAATTCATACAATATTATATTAATGAATCTAATATTTGATTTATAAATCAAGAGTAAAGATAAAGTTCACGGGATAAAAATATTTTGCAAAGAAAATTATAAAGTTGTTATAATTATAGGATTCATATTGCATCAAAGCATTGTTTCTAAAATGTTTATGGTCGATGCTTTTTTAAATACTGGATAATTATTAAAACCATAGAGATTGATACATGTTATATTCTTTTTTTATGAAAAAAGTAGTTGTTCTTATAATTTGAGGTATAAGGAATACTTAGAACTAATATATAGGTGTTTGTCATAAGAAATATACACCAAACTAGCTCACATAAGAATTTTATATAGAGAGATTACTTATGTTTATGGAAAGGCTCATGTAAAGGTTGAGTAACTGATATGCAGACTTGAGATCACTAAGTTATCTTATATAGAGAATATTATGTTTTAATCATGTAACATGTTATCTTAATCATGTAACATGTTATCTTAATCAAGGTAACGAAGGGGTGTACATTGAGCATAACATAAACTATATGAAGGCATTTGAATAATCAAAAGAGGATTCATCACCTTGGGTGAATTAAAAAAAAAAGTTTCATCTATTCTCAAATAGTATTGACTAAGAAATCATTGGTCAAGGTGGAATGAATTTTGAAAAAAGTTTCAAGTCTTATTCAGGCGATCAATTACTATTATGTAGAGAACAAACATGATTTAACATGGCAGACATACTTCATGCTTTAATGTTAAATCAAAACATTATTGATGAGAGGACATTAATTACACTAAAAAATCATTCACTTAAAGGTTAAGTCAAATCACTAATGATTTTTGTAATATTTGGGGGATCATAACACATTGCTAGACGATATATCTGATCTTCAAATATAAATTAATCAATTAATGAGTTGATAATAAATTAAATTATTTAATTTATTTAATTAGAATTAGAATTTATATTTGAGCCAACATATTAAAAACCTAATGGGTCACACACATTAAGAACCATTAGTCATAAATTAAACTAGGATGATTTAATTAAGTATGACTTGATCAAAATATATTTTATAAATTATAGACTAGAATATAATTAATACAAAGATTATATTTCTAGACCTAGAAAAATCAAGTAGGGACTTGACTGGGTTAATTTCTATATTTTTCTAAATTAATATATGGATATTATTCAGGGAGCGAATTGATATTTTGCCAATTTGTAAGGTTTTTCATATTTTCTTATAAATAGTAAGCTATGCCTTTTTTATTTTAAGTGCTTGTTTATTAAACAAAATAAAATTACGTAAGTCACAAAATAAAAATCTAACACTCTAGGCATAACAATCTCTCTTTCTTAAATTGAGATTTAAGAGATTTCTCACTGGTGGTTCGTATGGATTATCATTGAAAGCTAGACAATTGGATGACTTGTGGTTTGCGACGACTCAACCTTTAAAGAATTATTCAAAGCCGAAGAAGATCATATCTTCAGGTAATAAATCTCTAAAAAACTTTAGATTTATCTAATAGGATCCTATTGACTCCAGAATAATTTTGTTTTATTGTTTCCATATGTAATATTTAGAAATCCAATAAACACATCCATGAATGATGGCTGCTAGCCCCATTACAAACCGTGGTCTACTTGCTTATTAGTGTGACCAGGGACAAGGTCTATGAGTACTTACTGTTAACATGTGAATGTGATGCTTGTTATGCCAAGCTATTGTGTCCTTTATTTGGGTAATGTGTTGGTACATCAATGTGGAGTCAAGAGTTACAATGTGAGATTGTGCGTGAAGAGGAACTATACAAGGTATTAGGTCTTGCATGAAGGATTGTCTTTTTTATTGGGCCATGTAACCTGACACTTCAGGATTACAATGTCTGTACCAAAGAATTTAATTTCTTGATAGTGATTTAGCTCACTTAGAGTTAAATAATGATTCTTGTTGGGACATCCTTGTTCTTAGTTGGAGTTAATTCCTTGTACAATGTGACAAGCCAACATCCTTCATGATTATACTTAAAAATTCTACGCGATATATTGCATATTCTTATTTCACTTCCAATATTGGGTGAATCACGAACTCTTTTTCTCTCAATTATGAATGGTTTAAGAACGCCTTGTCCGGTAATAAAAATACAATGCGAAACTCGTCGTCATCAACATCTTCGTCACCTTACTTTCTCACCCATATAAAGATGTTTGCCCTAACAGTATATTAGAATGTGTTGTGGCTAAAATAACAATAAAAATGATGTATTTGGAGTGGATTAGAAGGCTAGAATTCCTCTTACTGATTTTGTTAGAGATATATTCCTTAACTATAGAACATATGTGAGCAAGCCTCAAACTAACGATTGGGTGATACTTGCATTATTTGATCGGTTTATACAACATTTATGAAGGTGTCGATGAGATGTGGTGTATTATGGACAACATTGCGCTCAATTTATGTCGTGGTGGACTTCAATAGGTTGGGGAGGCTGAGCGTCTTGAAGTGACATTACCAGAAGATGAGATTGTTTATCAGTAGTGTTTTAGGGATACTGGTTCGTCCATGAGTTGGGGTAATGTTGGTCCTCCTCAAACCTACATGAATATTACAGATTTTTCCTCGAGTTAGACGAGTTGTGTGCCAGACCCGTCCACAAGTGCTCCAGGCCTTCCATGAGATGAGGCAATTATGAGATATAATTACATGTTATTATATGTTATGACAATTATGAGTAGATGTACAATTAGTTTGATTTTAATGAAATGTTATGTTAGTTGTCGGTCTAATTTTATTGCTTATAATTTAAGATATTATGTTATGTTTATGTGAATTATGTCTTGATGTTGTAAAACTAATTATTTGAATTGTGTGAATTGTGGGTTTTTTTTTATATAAGAAGTTAATGACAGAAGAAACTGTTCCAGGATGAATCTCTTAGTTGAGTCGCAGATAATATGTGCGACTCTCTACTCATACATAAAAAATATAATTATGAAATTGCAAATATTATTTTTATTTCTCGTATTGTAGATGTTTTTCGCGACTTCATTCAAAATGTTAGGTCCCTCGTATTTTATTGCTTGTACTATTTATTTATTTTTTAAAAAAAGAACAATTTGTTGTGCTAAGTTGCCTAAAAAAAACTCAAAAGTATTATTGAACAAAAAGGGTTCAAAAGAGAGACAAGGAGTGTCTACTCCTCACTAATATAATAATACACAAGATGTATAATTAATTTGATTTTAATGAAATGTTATGTTAATCGCTGGTCTAATTTTATTGCTTATAATTTAAGATATTATGTTATGTTTATTTGAATTTGATGTTGCAAAACTAATTATTTGAATTGTGTGAATTGTGGGTTTTTTTTTTTTTTTTTTTGCAGGGAGTTAATGATCAAAGAAATTATTCTAGGATGAATCTTTTAATTGAGTCTTAAATAATATGTGCGACTCTTGAGATAATAATATGTGCCACTCTCGAGTATTATTAAAAAAAAAGGGCTCAAAAGAGTGATAAGGAGTGTCTGCTCCTCACTAATATAATAATACACGAGCAGACCACGTTAATGCCAAGAGGAAGAAGTTGATTATTCCGAGGCCACAGGGAACATACCAGGCAGGAAGCTAGCAAAGTAAGGTACTTGTTTAATCAGCCATGGTGACCCTCTTGTATACAACCAAGCAAGTATATCTTGGTATGCCCAAAGTCATCATTAGTATTAAATCTTGAATAATAATGATTATAACGATAAGATATTAAGATGCGAGTCTTTCTACAGATTCATTTGCAATCAAGAAGAATCTTCACGTGGGCTCCCAATGTCCCTGCCTGCGAGAGAGATCGTATCATGAGCATGGAGACTGATAATGATGACCTGTCATCATTCTAAGGGTAGGCTAATAATTAACTCATAAATTAATCACTTATTTATCATCTTAAATGATTGTGCTATTATATCATTTCCACAATTCCCCATTGCAGTAAACAACTTCACCAACCAGACATGCTTCCTCAGCAAAATCCTCAAGACTTTTATGTCCCGATAATGCCCTTGCAACCCCCACGTGCAATCACAGCTTCATTTAAACAACCATGGGCATGAATGTCCCTAGCTTATGATTCGAGAATCAACCTGGACCGTGCATAAGAAGCACGTGCAGCCCATCTAGTTGTTGCCTACCTAAAACATTGATTAACTGAAAACACCGATCTAAGCAAAGGATGACTAACCGCTCATCACATGGTGACCAGCTCAGCCGGTCACATGGGGGTGGCTACGCTGGGCCCGCCAGATACTTTCATACAAGAAGCAAGAAAAGCTGGCTTTTTAACCCTTTGAATTTTGAACTTTCTTTTCCTGGTTAATGGTTGCGCGTGCACGTGTGGGAAATCCCGTGACGAGCGGCTTGTATTGTTTTGCGTATAATCTAACGGCTGGGAGAAGTCCGTACTTGTGGTCACCGATTGTGCCGGTGAAGAAGGGAAATGATTTGTTGGGGGTTTGAGCGTTGAATAGATCTAGCAAAGACACGGTAACTTTGACCGAAAGTGCACGTGCGGATTTTTAGGATACACGTGTGCTTTGCTGTCTTTGGGCTGTACAGGGAATGGTGCGCCACATAGGATCCACATGAGTGGTAATAATGGAATCACAAGGCGGTTGTGGGAGCCCGAGATTGGCTAATTGTTTTCTAATTTCTGTCAATAAACTTTAAATTGCCTGCTGCTGTTGCTTATCATCCTCCATGGATTTTATTTTTTTTAAGAATTAGCAGCTTCCATGAATTCATTCTCACGCACCATTTATTGTTGAGAGATTCCGTTTCACTTTTAGATTTTATACACTTTATATCTCCGGAACTTTGAGACTAAATGAATCGTGTAATTGGCAAGAAAACTAACGAGGATGATTTCCAAAGAATGTTAATATTGATACTTAAAAACTATTTGGTTTTACATTTTAAAAATATTTTTAAAAAAAATTAAATTTTTTTTTTCCGCAAATTAAATATTTTTTTATATTTTCGAATATTTTTGATGTACTAATGTTAAAAATAAATTTTAAAAAAATAAAAATAAATATTATTTCTAAACATTTTAAAATGCAACTATTATCACAATACAAAACAAATTATTATTCTATTTTTTCAAGAAAAAAAAATGGATGGGAAAAGAGAAAGGGAGGTGAGAAATTTGTATTTTCGTTCTCTTGTTGGGACGAGGGTGGAAAATGAAAAGATAAAAAGGGAGTAGGGAAAAAATTCTAAATAGGAAAGAGAGGAGGAAAGTAATTGTAAAAAAAATTAAATTAATATTATGCCCTTGTCTAAAGCCAATATGACAATAACTATTATGCTTTTATTAGGGATGGTATGCTTTTGTGTTTTAAAAGCTTTTTAAAAAAAAATTAAAATTTTTTTATTTTATTTTTTTCAAATTAATATTTTTTTTTATGTTTTTAAATCATTTTAATATACTGATATTAAAAATAATTTTAAAAAAATAAAAAATATTATTTTAATATATTTTTAAATAAAAATTATTTTAAAAAATAATACAACATCACTCAATCACATGTAGTTCCGGTGGGCGATGGGGAATCTTTACTCTACGTTTTCCTTCCTGTTACCAAAACAAGGGAAAATATCTTGTGGCTTGCACTCTCCGGTCTCCACTCTCTCATTTGCCTTCCCTCCTCTCTTCACTATTTCCAAACACGAAGTAAAACTAAAACAGCCTCTTCTCATCGAATCTCATAAATTTAAAATAATTTGCTTATCAATTAATGTGTGTAATTGATGTGAATTTCACTATTTTTCTTTTAGAATGATTTTTTTTTTTGTGTGAACCAGGGTATCCTAGGCTTGGCCCAGACTAATCCCCGTCCCGGGTAGCAAGGGCTCCCCAGACCTCGTAAGCGACGAGAGCGCGCCTAACTGCTCCGTCAGGACCTCCTGGGTTCTTTTAACTAAAACAACCTAAGTTCAATTAACTAAAACACGGCCAAGAATATAAAACAAAAAGAATCCATAAAAAGAAAAATAAATTGTAGAGTTCAAAACCTAATATCAAAAATAAAAACAAAAACTCAAAAAATAAAAAGCCGGATAAAAAAACTAGAGTAAGCTCGGGGTCACTTGACGAACCAACAACCCGCGATAAAAAATCAAAAGGATGACATGATAAAAAAACAAAACCAAAGTTAAAAAAAAGTCAAAAAAACATCTGGCAATTTGGGTTAACTTTAGCAACTCAGCTCTAAAAATCACCAAACAATAACAAAGTTTAAGGGCAAATAATTTAATGCAGAATAATAAAATTGAAAAAAAAATCATAAAAAATCGAGGGAAAAAATCCGAGTCAAACCGGGCTAACTCGACTAACCCGCTACACCTCCAAAAAAAGGGCCTAACAGAAAAGCACAATTAAATAAAAAAATATTGTGAATGAAAAATGCAAGTTCTCCTGGGGTAGCTTGACCAACCCGCTTTTAAAACAACAAAACAGAAAAAGAAGCAAAAAATGACAAAACTCAAGGGTAAATAATTTAATGGAAAGTGAAGAAATTGTAAAAAAAAAGATCATAAAAAATTGAGAAAAAAAACCAAGTCAACCAATTAACTCGACTGATCCGCCACTCGCGACATGAGATTGAAATTAAAAAAAAATTAGACTTCCAGGAGAAGGACTTAGCAAAAAAAGCTGAAGTCAAATAAAAAAAAACATTGAATAAGAAAATGCAAGCTAACTCAGGTTAAATTGACTAACTCGCACTTTGGATAACCTAACAAAAAGAAAAAAAAATCACGTAGCTCAAGAGTCAATAATTTAACGTCAAAGTATGAAATTGTTAAAAAATCAATCTCATAAAAATAACCGAGGGAAACAAATTTGAGGCAACCATGACTAACCTATTACCCTGAGATATGAGATTGTGATAAATCAATAAAAAATACAAACATAAAAAACAATGAAGCTAGGATCCTAACAACCAAATGTCAAATGATAATTTGAAAAAGAAAATCAATTTTTAGTAAAGGACTACTCCGTTGGAAGGCAACCACGAAATAACAAAGTAAAATATTCAACCGTAAAACAATTTAAAACCTAAACAATACAGACCAGACATGGTATAAAAAATGAAAGAAATTAATTAGGGGCTAAATTGGAAAACAAAAAAAACTAGGAAAATTATTTTAAAAAAAAAGTTATTGAAGGAATGAGGACCAAAACTGGATAAAAAACCAAATGAAATTAAATGTTGAGGGACAAAATTAAAAAAAAAATCAATCAAGAAAAGGATAAGAATATAGCAATTAAAAGAATAATGATAAAAAAAAATGAATTAAAAAACAAATGCAAGAATTGCAAAAAAATAATAATCAAGAAAAGTATAAAACACAGAAATAGAGCAATTAAAAGTATAGGGACTAAATTGAAGAGGAGATCAAATTGAATAAAATACCCAGAGACAAAAGTGAAAAAAAATCCACACTTCAAAAGGCATCGAAAGCCAAATAAACAGTAATTAAAAGAAAAATGACCAAAATTAAAAAAATTACAAAGTGGATGACACAATTGTTTTTTTGGAATTTCATGCGCATTTTTTCTAGGAAATGAGAGAGAAGAAAAAAAACCTCCATCACAACCCGACCCGACCTCCTTCGTGACCAAACACCACACCGTTGGAAAAAGGATGACGCAGCGCTCCCAACGCCGTGGCAAAAGCAGGACTTTAGCCACCGCGCAGTCCTTAATGCGCTACTTGAATGTCGCGGAGGCCTTGATGCACTAACGCGTCCCTCAATGACTCTTTTTGTTTAATAATATTTAAAAACTTAAAAAATTACCATGCCGCTACTAACATAACCTAAACATAACAACAAAACCAATAAAAAATTACCAAAACACCCTCGCAAATAGCCTTTGTTTTTTTTAATTTCAAGGTTAGTTTTGTCATTTTACCATTTTTTTTTAAAAAAAAGACAGAGAAGCCTCTTTGTGCATGTATATTTTTTTTCTCTTCTAAGGGCATGACTGTAACTCTATTGTTCATTTAAAAAAAAAAGAGAGACAAAAGAACTCCTTGCTCAAAGATTTATTTTTTTTTCTTTTGAGGAAAAAATAGTCACTATACTATAAAAAAAAACCCGGGCCATTTTGTTCCCAATCAATTTTGCAATGATGAATATATCTCATGAAAAAGATATTTTTATTTCCAATAGCAGACTTAATCAATTTTTTTATATGTATAATGATAAAATTGTGTTTATGCTATTAAAATCCACAATTTTTTATGTATAGAGCCATAATAAAAGAATAATGTCATTTAGTTTTTTTTGAAATGTATATGAATAGGAGATGCAACTTCCTTTATAGAGATAAAGGAAGAAAAGAATCTTGACATGGAGAAAAGTCAGGATCCATTAAAATAAACGAAGAGACTGGTTCCAAATTTAAATGAAAAGGCAGAGGGTCTCACATCAAATTAAAGCTTATTGGGTATTTGAAATTTAATTTGAGAATATATTTCAGATATGTATTTAAAAACTCATTTATTTGGGACAAGGCCTAGAAAAAAAAATCAATTATCACCCACCAGTTGATGCTTGGGCACCGTTTGATAGCGCGGTGCAAACCGCGTTTAAAAAAAAATCAAATTATTTTGTTTTTTGCTAAAAATTAATTTTTTTTGTATGTTTTGGATCGTTTTGATGTGCTGATCTCAAAAATAATTTTTTAAAAATAAAAAAAAATATTATTTTGATGTATTTCGACATGAAAAACACTTTAAAAAACAACTACAACCATACTTTCAAACAGACATTGAAAAGAGATGCATGACACGCTAGGTAGAGGATGCCTAAAATTATCGGGGATGAGTTAGAAATAATAGAACTTCAAAGAAAAAAAAATAATTTTCAGAGGTGTCGAATCAGAAAGTAATAGTGCCAATATGAAACATGGTTGGCTCATCATCTGGTGTTTAGAATTATGATGTAGTGTGATTATTAAAATATTTTTTATTTAAAAATATATTAAAATAATATTTTTATTTTTAATATTAGTATATTAAAATGATAAAAAACACTAAAAAATATTATTTTAAAATTTTTAAAAATATTAAAATTAAAAAAATATTTTAATCATACTCTCTCAAATTCTCAACAAGATTTATTAGATAAATAAGAAGAGTTAAGAAAACATTTTTCAAGAGTATAATTTTCATGGACACAAAACGATTTCACTGGATTGTTTAATAAAATGATTATATTTATAATTTTTGTTTCAGGAAAAAAAAAAGGGCGTTATTTTCATAATAATATCGAAAACAACAATAACATAAGAGCTCCGTGCATAAAACTTCTCCCTCCGTTGTTAGTGAACCGAACAATTACTTCTGCACTCTAGTTTTAATTTATTCTCTAACCACCATTATTCCATTAATTAATTAATTAAATTGTCGAATCAAACCTCAATAATTCTCAAATTTCTAAAACAAGTTGGCACGCGATTTATTCATAATACACACTCTGTTACGTTATTTCTGGGGCATGACTACCAATCAAAATACCAACACTTTAATTAATTAATTAATTAATAACAAATGATAATGACAGCCATCCATCATCTGGCCAACTTGCCTTAAAATCTTTGATTTTTATGTTTTGAAAAAACTATAAATAAATGTTTTTCAGTGTCCTTTTATTATCTTAATTTATATATGTTTAAAAAATATATATATATAATCAAGAAGGATAGTTTAACTGGTCATGTCTTGGGTTTACTCCCTAATGATCACGAGTTCGAGTTCCCTTAGGGTCACTGGAACATGGTCGTTAATTTCAGAATTGGTACGATTAGTCGAGGTAAGTACAAACTAATTTAGATACCGATGTTAAAAAAAAATTATTTAAAATATTTTTAAATAAAAAATATTTTTAAAAAATTCTCCCTCTAATTCTAAAGAAAAGATAAGCACTAGAAAACACAGAATATATCTTGGAAGCTGAATTATCTAAATATCATGATGAAAAAGGTTTCCTTCTTTCCTAATAAATGAAGTACTTTTATTTTATACGTGTGTGGGTGAGAGAGGGGGAGGAGATGAATGATGAGAAAAGGAAAGGCCGCAGAAGTAACTAACCCACATAATGCGGTTGGTGGGTAGCAGAGAAGATCAAGAAAAGGCTAAGATTCTGCATGATCAGGACCTGACCAAGCCCAACTGTGAAGTCTAATCAAATTAAATGGGACCCACTAAGAAGGGACCTGGAACTCTAGCCATGAACCACAAATGATTGAACAAAACAGGATTGCATGTCGCAAGAGGAGGAGGAGGACATGGTAATTGTGCGATAGGAACCACCAGAGGGTCCGGTTTCACGTGAGAATCACATGGACAGCAGCCTCGTAGGCTCGTTCGAGCAAGAAGGATATGAAGGAGAGCGATGGGATTGTCTTGTGCTTGACAGAAATTCAATCATTCACAGCCTTGAAATTACGTGGACCATTTGGATTTAGTAGGGTTGGAGAGATTTTGCAATTTAATTTGAATTATCTCAGGTCAAGATTTGAAGTTTTGTTGATTTCTTTGGAGAGTGACTAGGAAAATAATTGAGATTCTAATAATGGTTGTTTTTAAAGTATTTTTATTTGAAAATATATTAAAATAATATTTTTATTATTTTTTAAAATTAATTTTGATATCAATACATCAAAACGATATAGAAATAAAAAAATAAAATAAAAAATGCTTTTAAAATATAAAAACAAATAAAATCTAAATTAAAGTTACATAAATTTATTCTTTAACAGTAAATCTGACTCCTAACTAATCAATGCAAATATTATGTCACACTATAAATTCATTGCCTATAAAATGCCACTGGACTTTATAATATATTTCCTTTTAGATTATTAAATGAATTGATCTACTATAGTAAAAGTTTGGTATGTGCTTAAGTAGCTATTTTTTTTAAAAAAACAACAACCTAAATTTAGAATCATATTTTCGAGGATTATGTTTTCCTATAAAATAAGTTGTTTTTTAATGGTTGATTATTTTAACTAAAAATCATTTATCGGTGTTTGGTATGCATGAGAAAATAAAATAAATATTAAAAAAAAACATGTTTTTGTTAAAACCAATCAATCATGTCAAACCCAATTTGAAAGAACCTAGTCATGTAATCTCTTAAATTTTTTATTTTATTTTATAAAATTCATGCTCAAACAAAAAAAATTTTATTTTAAAAAAATCAACACAATATAGTTTCAAAACTAATTCAAGATTCACACAACTTGAGCCTGGTTAAACCTCTACCGTGTTATGTAACTATTTTTTTCCACTGATCTAGGCAATTAGAAATTTACAATTGAGCCCTGTTAAGTAGAGCTGGTAAATTTTTTCTTAAATTTAGCAAGGACCCGTACCCGACAAGGAGGTAGAATCTAGGCATGCACGGGTACAGTTGATCCGCTACTTCAATGTGAGAGATAAATAATTGGCTGATAAACAAGAAGGAAGAGACCAAGAGAAAAAAAAAGGAAAAGGAAAGGCTAATTAATGAGAGGATACAAGGAAGTGGTTAGAAAATGGAAGTCATGGAAGCAACGACTAGCATTCTACAAGGGGCCAAGTTCACGTGCATATCACATGGAGAATGGGTCTCGTACGGCCAGAATGATTCCTTCGAGGGAGGGGCCCATTGGGGGAGAAATAGAAGGATTTATTTGTTATTGGAGATTGTTTGAAAAGAACACGTGGGACAACTCTATCACTCACCAGTGGGGACACCCACGATCATCACCCGACATCCTGTCGCTCATCATCATCATCGTATCATCACCCCTGACCATCCCCGTCAAATAAAATACACCACTTTCCATCATGCCTCGTGCGCCACACGGACGGTCATGATTTTGTCTAGGGATATGATTCTTTGTGAGACGGAGAGTTCTGGGCTGTTTTGAGATTTTTTTTATTTTTTTGTACATTTACCGATTCCATGTATGGGGATTTTTGGGTCAAGCTGACTGTCTCGTTAAGCCGAATACGCCAATGCATGCATTTTCCCCCTATATAACATTAGCCTATTTCCTGGTGCTGTTTTAGGGGATTCCCTGGCTAATGGTTTTATTGTTCATTAAGCTAAAATTAAACTCATCTGGACTAACATAAGCAATCGAATTTAAAGGGTGTTTAATAGTGTAGTAACAGTTATTTTTTAAAGTATAAAAATAGTATTTTTTAAATGATTTAAAGAATTAAAAAATATTAATTTGAAATAAAAAAAATTAATTTTTTTTAAATATTTTTAAAATACAGAAACAAACAGGCAAATAGATATCGGAAAATGTCGGCACCGGTAAACGCTTTTATTCCAAGTGATAAAGCCTAGCTTCAAAATCAAGATCGAGGAGTAGATTTTCCTCCTCTTGTTGTTGGAATACAGAGCTTGGAGTGGTAGTGGGGACTTGGTTAAAAGACAAAGAGCCCCTCGGTCTCCAGACAGGTTGATTGTGTTTCCAATTCCCTATAAAGTGCGAGTTGATTTCTCTAAAAAAGGACACGGTAAAAGTCAAATACAAATGATGGCCTGTTTTACCATTAGAACATGATGATGACTGCCATGATTTATTGACTATGCATTTTGTTTTTTGTTTTTTTTTCAAAATGGGACGTCGCTAACTTTATTTGAGTTTTTTTCCATACAAAAAAATATAAATTGAAAAAATAAATCTCATTTTAGTACAAAAACAGTGCTTTTGTATGTATAACATGCATCGTTTATAGGTTGCGCATTTATTACATGTGCAATCAGCTTCATTTACTACAAGCGTAACTATGAATTTTAGTAGGTAGTGTATACAGTGCACGTACGATTAATAAATTATGTATTTATTATATGCACAACCAATATTTCAAAACTTTACCCTAAAATGCAGGCAGTGGTGATTATTTTCAGTCAAGTTTGGTATTTATAAAAAAAAAGTAATCAAATAGAAATATTTTTTTTTAAAAAAACCAAAACCGGTTCAAATCGACCGGTTTCGGTTCGTTTTTTGAGACAAAAACTGGTTCAAACCGGTTTGACTCTGTTTTGAGTTGGTTTTTTCGGTTTGATTCGGTTTTTTTTTCCGGTGCTATACTTCATATCTTTAAGAGTTCACATAATTGTGGATTCTGATCTATATAATCTTAAATTCATGACTTTATTTGGTTTTTTCACACTCAATCATTAATTATTATTTTTTTGTTTCTTATTTGTGTCTGCAAGTTTGTCCAAGAATCCATGGTGGATTGAAGAACACATTCACTGTCAAGTAGGTTTGGTAGTTCAGCTCACTCCCCTGTTAATAAGTGGGGCGGCAAAGAATTCATAGGATCGAGACACATATAAAAGAGTTCAATTATAGACAACATAAGAGAGGGAGTTTTGGGAACTTATTAGAATGTTCTTAAAATGCGAGGGACAAGATACTACTTGAAATCTTAATTATTGCTAATATTGTAATTAACGACTTTGTGTTTGTTCGATAATTTCAATATATGTTTATATTTATCATTTTTATCCGAGTCTTGCATAATGACAATGTATTGTTATTTACACCAACGAGATTGTATTTATCTATAAAAATAAACTTGTTGTTTTGAAAAATAACTAGGAAGATGGAACTATATTGGGAGGTGTTTGAGAACGTGGTAACGGTTGTCTTTTAAAGTGTTGTTCGTTCGAAAATGTATCAAAATAATATTTTTAAAGTTATTTTAACATAAACACGTCAAAATTATCTGAAAATAATTTTAATTTTTTATAAAATACCTCTTGAAACACGGCATGACTGTAAAGGATTGAAGCTGTTGGAATAATACTTGCAAAATAAGCCCGTCTATTGGGTTATAGGACACTCATAAAATTAAAGAGAATACACAGAGAGGGAAAGTGATTGCGGATGCTAATTAGATAGTGCAAGCATGAGGTAGAAGAAAAGAATATCTACTGAAAACCCCAAGTCCATTATACAATTGCACACGTCTTATTGCATGGTAATAAGGGTAAGATTGTACATTCCCATGTCACCAAACTGTACCAGATTCTTAAACGTCGACAAGATATTATTGAGCTTAATATTACGACAACATGGTTATATATTGTCTTTAATTTAGGAAAAAATAAGTCGGAGCTAGTGCTTGTATTAATTTAATGAACATACTGTTTATACTTGTGGTTAGGCTTTTTAGATTTTGACAGGATACACTTGTAAACTTTTCTATGGATCAATGACAGATTTTTACAATTTTTTTTTATTTAACTGTTTTTATTTTTTCCGATGCTTGTGATAATTATGGATGCTGTGTTGATTTTATCTTCCCTCGTAATGATTCGGTTGGGATAATCACCAAGCGTACGTGTGTTTAATTAGAATGTGATATATATATTATTCCCACATAAAAAGCATTCAAAATAATAATAATAATAATCATTTAATAGGTGGTCTAATAGTAAGAACTTGGAACTAAGGGATTTGTTTTATGGTTTAAAATTTGAGCCCTGTGGTTGCTAATATGATGGCCACTGGAAACTTACATGGTCGTTAACTTCAGGACCAATGGGATTAGTCGAAGTACGCGCAACCTAACCGGACACCCATGTTAATAAAAAAAATTACAATAATAAACTCAGATATATTTCAAAAAATATTTTCAAATGCATTAATGGACGGTGCCTAACTTTTTTATTCTTACATTTTTTTCTATTTAAGGAAAATTTATAAGCGAAGGAACTACGTTATTCATGGTGCGTGAACGAGGACACCAAATTTTGTACTCATCGATAATCATCTGACATCTCTAGAACTGAAAATTAATGAGAATTCAAAGTCAGTATAGTCATAGAAAGTGTTTCACAAACTAGCATATTTAAAAGAAAAAAAAATAGAAATTAGCATAATTAATTTAGTTGGTTGTGTTAACGAGAGTAGCTTAACAAGAAAAATTTTTGTTGGTTGTCCTGCTTTCAATAGTGAAATCAAAGTATTTCACGTTATTTTTAAAATGAATTTTTTCTTAAAATTTTGTTAAACTAATATATTTTTATTGTTTTTAAAAATATTTTTGACACCAGTATATTAAAACAATAAAAAACATAAATTTTAGTCATTTTTCTTTTTAAGTATCATTTTAAAAGAAATACATATTTTTAACACTAGCATATTAAAAATATTTTAAAGAAAAACACTTTAAAATTTTAGTTATATTTTAAAAATATTTTTGACACCAGTATATTAAAACCATAAATATTTTTTAAAAATATATAATTTTAATCACGTTTCCAAAGCAAGCGAATAATAATAATAATAAGAGTGGGTCCAAACAAAGAAATACACATTCCTAAACCTGATGATTTTAGTCATTTTCCTTTTCAAGTGCCATTTTAAAAGGGCCGACAGGAGATGAGAAAATAGGTGCGAGACCGTTGCAATTGGTTCGTTCACACTTGAAATTCAGGAAGCAAAAACATAAGCTCCTTCACTAAAGATTAAAGCATACTACTTACTTTCTAATTACCAATTGGTAATTTAATCATTCTTTTTTCCTACTCTAATTTAGCTGTTATTCCTGTATTCACAATTAAGAACATACTGTAAGGTATGCCACGTGAAGAGTTTTGGTTAAACAAGTGACTTTTAAACTCTTTTTTTCTTGTAGTAAAGTGTGTATTTGATACGGTGATCAAAATACTGTTTTTTCAAAATTTAAATTTTTTAATTTAATTTTTAATGTTTTTATTATTATTTATTATACTGATAATAAAAATTATTTTATCATATTTAAAAATAAAAAATATTTTAAAAATTAATTTTTATTCCGATATTAAACTAGCTCATAATCCAGCACCAATTGCAATTAGGGGACGTGATTAAAACTTGTCATTTTGAGTCACGATGTGAATTACTGATTATTTATTTTTTAGTTGATTGTTCATTTTTTTTAATCTGAATTTGTTTTATACCCAGTCGTTGGGTGACTCAAATTAATCACCTATTATGTTTTTATTTTATAAACAAAAAAATACAATTAATTAAACAAAATCTGGCTAAGATAAATTACAAACCATGAGTCATGACTATTTATAAAATATAATTCGGATAAGCCAAACTTTTTCAACACAACTCGGAAAAAATCACGAGTAAATAGTCATATTATACGTTTTTTTTTTAAATCTTGTTATCTAAAGTAGTTTAAATAATTAAATGCCTTTTTAATAGTGATAACTCCTGGAAAATAATCAAAAACCAGTCAGTATATATATGATAGAAAACTTGTAAAATAAATTACTCCGTTCCCTTGTGATGTGTGCCATAATCAGAAATTTATTTCAATTACTTTCTTTCTTCTTTTTCAAACATGGGATTGAAAAGAAAAAAATAAAATTTTGAATCTAAATAAAAATTTAAAATTAACCATGTATTTTTTATGTATTTTACATGATAATCCTCACATTTTTAATTTTATATTTATGCTATAATTTAAAATTGATCTTATAAAATTAGGAAATAAAGAGATTAAATAAAAAATAAGTTCGGGGATAAAATTTCAAGAAAGATTGACGAGAATAAAAAAGAAGAGCGGCTTCGATGTTTATTATGAAACACAATTACAAAAATAAATGATCTAGTATATTTGTTAATAATAATATGGTACGAGGAAATTACTTAGGTAAATAATTTTGTAAGCAACTGGGGGTCGGCAACTAGTACATGATGATATGGGTTCAAAAGAAGTAATAGCGTATTTAGAAGTGTAGTAGTGATTATTTTTTAAAGTATTTTTTATTTAAAAATATATTAAAATAATATTTTTTATTTTTAAAAAATTATTTTGATATTAGCACATTAAAATTAAAATGATTTAAAAACACTAAAAATATATTAATTTAAATTTAATTAAAAAATTTAATTTTTTAAAAAGAAGATTTTGAAACGCCAAAAAAAGTGTTAGGACGGTGTTCTACACGCACCGAGAAATGAGATGATGTGAACGAAGCTGATTCAAGGAGGAGTTCAAATGATTGTGAAGAAGTGAGTGTCGGGGCGTGAAGGGACAAGATGACACACACGACTTTGTTGTTCGGATGGAATAGTGGGGTCCACGGATATACAGCAAAGCAGAGACAGTGGGAACCACAAGGGGGTGTGAGGGCACGTGTCCCCAGGCAAGACATGTTGGTCCACGTGAGTTCGAGAGGGAGGCCTAAAGAAAGGAGGTGTTTTCTTACACGCTTTCCTTTATTTCGCGCACCCTCTCATCCCACGTTAACTCCACTCTCCCTTGTCTCCTCCCTCTCCCTCTCCCTCTCCCTCTCACATCTGAAAAGTACAAAATTCAGTTGTTCGCTCTCATTGCTCGGACTCTATCTACTTGGCTCATCAGCTCCGAGCCTTTCTTTAAGCTCCATTTCTAATAATTTTTCATGAAAGCACGAATCTGAGTTGTATATGAATGTGATAACGTTATTTTTTAAATTATTTTTTATTTAGAAATTTATTAAAATAATATTTTTATTTATCAAAAATTATTTAGATATTAATACATTAAAATGATAATAAAATATAAAACAATAATTAAAAAAAAAACAATGTTTAAAATGTAATTTCAAACTGTATCTTCATGTATGAATTTTTTAAAATTATTTTTAGTGGTGGTATTCAAAGTGAGTTATTATTTTATTGTTAGTATATATTTATTAATGAGATAAAACAAGTATTAATAAAATAATATTTGTAACTTATTGTTTGTTATGCTGTGAATATTCATATACTTACCCAAGAAAAAAAATAGATTATAAAATAAATTGTTCTGTTTTTTTAAAAAACTAATTATTATTATCTATTTTAAATATATTTTTAATTCAATAAAACTTAATATTGTGTGTTTGACATGGAAAAAAATATTTTATTTCTGAAAACAGCATCATGCCATCATCGATCAAAATATGGAAATATTTTATATTATTAGTATATGATATTAGATTGTACAACTCTCTAGTCACTAAATTATAACATATTAGATACAGACCGATTTAGCAGAATCATTCTGGCACGAAGTCATGATTTGAAGCCGACCAAGGGTTTCAGCTCTAAGCCATCTCGATAAATTAAACAATTATTAGACCCTGTAGTGCACGTACTCTCCCCTGGGCTGCGTCAGCTACACGTTCTGCCCAGTTTGAGAGTACGGTTGCACGGGAATTTCCAAATGTTTTTTTTTTAATTTTTAATTAATATTTTTTTAATATATTAATATTAAAAATAAAAAATACTTCAAAAAAACATCAACACTACCGCGTTAAACGGATTTTAAGATCTTATTTGTTGTTACGTTTCAAAAGCGTTTTGAATTTTTTTTTAATTTTTTCCTTGTTAAATTAATATTTTTTAATATTTTTTTTAAATATATTGATATTAAAAATATAAAAATAATAACTTAATATATTTTTAAATAAAAAACACTTTATAAAAACATTAATACTACCATCTAAAACGGGTTTTAAAACCTTGTTTGTTTTTACATTTCAAAAGAAATTTTGAAAAAAATTAAAATTTTTATTATTTTTATTTTTTTAAAATTATTTTTATATATTAATATAAAAAAATAAAAATAATTTTTTTAATACATTTTTAAAATAAAAGGCATTGTTAAAAAGAACCATGCAGATAAGCTTATTATGGCCACGAGTGTGGAACACGTGCACTAACACGATGGAGGATAGGTTTCAAGCGGATGAAAAAAGCGCTAACAGTATTATTAGAAAAGTGCATGAAAGCGACGCTTTTGTCCGGTAACACCTTCCTCGTGCTTAGCGCATGAGGAAATGGTTTTTTATTAAAAAAAGATAGGGGAAACTGTAGGCCCCACGTGTGATGATCAATATAAAAGTTGATCTGTCTCTTCCAATCATCACCATCCACCCTTTGATTTGATGGTTGTCTAGCTAGCTCAACTGGCTTGGCCTAATTATGTAATGAGCACAGGATAAGATGATCAAGTTTGATAGATTGACCATTGGATTTTTACCCTTATTTGATCACAACCGCTGGTTAATTGGAAGGAATGTGATAAGTGTGAGATGTGTTCAGGTGTGAAGTGGACCCACTTTGCTAATGCTGCAGATTCATGAGATATGCACAGGTGTATTTGTGTAGCCTCTAGCAGTGCTTTTGAAATTCTTTAAATTTTAAATTATTATTTTTTTAATCTATAGTGATATTCAAAATAAATTTTAAAAAATTTTTTATGTGTTTTTAAATAAAAAATAATTTCTATTACACTTCCAAATAATATTTATTTTTATTAATTTAGGATTTATTGGGTTGACAAAGTTTTATTTATTTTTAATTTTTTTCTTCAAATTATTTTTTTTGATTTTTTATATTATTTTGATGTGTTAATATCAAAAATAGATTTTAAATATATATAAAAATATATTTTAATATATTTTTAAATAAAAATTACTTTAAAAAACAACTATTATTACAATACTTCCAGAAATCTTCCATGTTTTTTTTTTTTTGGTGATTTCACTGTAGTAACATACAGGAGGACATATGCTTCACGAGATGTTTGAGTTGAATGTCCTAAGCAAATTTTGTTTGTCAAATATATCATGCTTTGCCGGTATTTTTTGTCATATTCAAGGGAGGAGTTGCTTGCATCGAGTCAATTTCTCAACGGTGCTGGTTTAAGAATTTAAATCTGAGTACGATGTAATGAAAGGGCAGTAGAATTTATGAGGGTTCTGTCCGCCAAGGCCATCATTTCTTGGTTCGTATCTATTTTCATTTATGGTGTGAAGGACTCTTGAACCGCACCCATCATTTATTATTATTTTATATTTCAAAAGATGTTCATCTCTTGATGTCTCCGGGAATTAAATTTCCGCAATTCAACTTAAAAATTTTTTTCGTTTTTTAATATATTTTTAATTATTTTAATATGCTAATATTAAAAATATTTTTTTTAATATATTTCTAATAAAATTATTACCACACTCGTAAATGTCCCTGCAGCCTCATCAAGCATTTATACTTGATTTTTTGAAATAAATTTAAAATATTTCGTGGCTGTATTTTAGTTTAATAATATTATTAATAATAAAGTGAATTGGATTGGTACGGAACAAGATACATTCAAATCCACCATTAATTAATAGCATTAAAAATAACCTAATCGATAATATAAATGTTTTTGGCAGGGACGAAGTTTTAGGTCAAGCTAAAGCTAAAGCCGAAGATAAACACTGAAGCAAATATTAATGGTAATCCATTCACCATTTCTTTCGTTTACCTATTAAATTTTTAATATTAATACATCAAAATAACAATAAAATATTTTAAAAAATATATTCAACAATACTAAATAGACTATTAACCATGGTATGGTATGGAAAAGAAGCAAACTAGAGTTTAGGTAAATCGTATTATTATATTATATACGGAGGCAAAAGCATGATTGAGATAATTGGACTTACTGACAAGAAGTCATGATTGAACTTAGACACACCACCACTCCCCATTCCTCTCTTCCTCTCTCTTTTCTATATAATCACCCACACGCACTCTCTTCCAAACCCCATCCTCCTCCTTCACATGTATGCAGCAGCTCTCTCTCTCTCTCTGAGAACCAAAACAGAGAGACCTGAACCTTAAGCTTTCTTTCCTGCCCTCTTGTATACAGAAGTAGGTTATATAAATAGCAGGTTTCTGGTTTTTTTGTTGGCAAAGGAAGAAGATGATGGCTGGGAAGGAAGATTTGGGTTTGAGTTTAAGTCTTAGTGTTCCTCAAAATCAACATTCTCTGCAGTTGAATCTCATGCCTTCACTGGTTCCATCGACTGCTTCTTCTTCTCTCTCTGGGTTCCATCCTCAAAAACCCTCATGGAATGTGACCTTCCCTTCTTCAGGTATGCCCTTTTCTTTTTGTAAAACAATCCCCCCCCCCTTTTGGATAAATTCAAGATCCGCATGGCCTCAAGTTTCAGATCCAGATTTGTATCTTCTCTTTTCAACTATCTTCTCTTTCCTTTTCCCTCACTTTCCCAAGAAACAAACACGTTATAAAGCCTTTTTTCAAAAGAAAAACTATTCTCCTTTCTCTCTTTTTCAAATAAAGTAAATTACGTGTTCTTTTTTCTGTTCTGCTTTTTTTTTTTTTCATGTTCTATTAGCTTTTATCAATCGCTTTCACTCAACTTTTCTTCTATTCACACAACACAAAACCCTTAGTCTATATTTTTCTCAAGATCCTAACCCACAAAATATGTAACTTTTGATCTCTGACAAATTCAAGCACCATTTCAAACTCAAATTCATCTCTCCCATGCAGATCCAAACTCTAATTCATACCGGGCCGAGACAAGATCGTTGCTTCGAGGAATCGACGTGAACAGGTTACCATCAACGGCTGATTGTGAAGAGGAAGCGGGGGTTTCATCTCCAAACAGCACGATATCGAGTATTAGTGGGAAGAGAAGTGAAAGAGAAGGTATTAATGGAGATGAGCATGAGATGGAGAGAGCTTCTTCTCATGGAATCAGTGATGAAGAAGATGGTGAAACCTCAAGAAAGAAGCTCAGGCTGTCTAAAGATCAGGCCGCTATTCTTGAAGAGAGCTTCAAAGAACACAACACTCTCAACCCGGTAAGTGCTCTTTTTTTTTTCTTCCTGAAACCCAGTCTCACTGTTTTATTGTTGAGAAATGGAGGAAAATACACAAAAACGAGTTTTTTCCCCTTTACTCTCGTGAGTCAGGAATAGATTGTTGTTTGGAGGGTATTTTGGTAATTGACACTGACAATCGGTTGTTCCGGTTCCGGCAGAAGCAAAAGATGGCTTTGGCTAAGCAGTTAGGACTCAGACCTAGACAAGTGGAGGTGTGGTTTCAGAACAGGAGGGCAAGGTAGGATAATTTGCTATCTTATGAAGGGTATTTCTGGCCTTTCCTACATATTTTTGTTGATGTCTTGCTATGGCCTTCTCGAGTGGTTTTATCAACGCAAGAGTGTTAAATTTTTGCAGAACCAAGCTGAAGCAAACCGAGGTTGACTGTGAGTTCTTGAAGAGATGCTGCGAGAACTTGACAGAAGAGAACAGGAGGTTGCAAAAGGAGGTTCAGGAGCTTAGAGCTCTCAAACTTTCACCACAGTTCTACATGCAAATGACCCCACCAACCACCCTCACCATGTGCCCATCATGTGAGCGTGTTGCAGCCCCCCCCACCGCATCATCCACCGTTGATGCCAGGCCCCATCCCCATATCGGTCCTACCCGTCATAGGCCCGTCCCCATGAACCCATGGGCTCCGGCTGCTCCAGTCACACGTGGACCAACACCGTTTGATGCCATCCGTCCTCGATCGTAATTACAACACGAAACCACAGGCATCCCGGTCACTTGATTCATCACTATCTTCGCTGATTTGGGAAGAAAGGTAGCTGGTAATGAGTACGAAATGGAGGGGGCCAAGGAACAGGTGGAAGCGTCGCACCATTCTTCTCGAAGTCATAGGTCTAAGATATGGCTGTTGCCCAGGGCGATTCGGTGTGGGTCTTTTCTTGTTTTGTATTACTGACCTAGCAGTCTTGAAAAGATGGTTTGACATAATTAGATTATAGTGTGTTTCTAGGGGGTAGCTAAATGATTACTCATACACTTCTTTTCCTTTCATAGATAGAAAGAGCTTTGAAAGGGTAGGAAGAGGACTTTGGATGTAAAGAGCAGCCAGCAGTATTCTCTTATTTATTTTAACCAAGTTGTGTTCTTGACTCTTTGTAATTGAATATAACAAGAATTTTCCTAGTATTGATTATGTTTTGCAGAGTCTTATATCTTTTCTGTTTTTTTGTTTGATACTTGTAGTGAGATTTGGAGGGGACAATCTCAATGTTTCTTTTTTAGTTTTAGTATTGCAATTTTTTTTTTATTTTTTTGTATATATTATTCCTTACTTAAGCCATAGAGAGTTTCTTCCCATCCAAAAATTCTTCACCAATCTTGCTTTCGAAACCCTAAACAAGTAAGAAAGAATTAGAAGGGGGGATTCATCGAACGAAAAGAAGCCAGCCCAAATGTCCATCTAATAAAGGGAAAAAATAAAATCAGGAAACTCGTCTAGATCAAAATGTCTACTCACTTTTACAGTGGGCTTCCATTTTTCCTCTCCCTCATCCCCACTTTGCTAAGCCGGGTACTGATCAATCGCGCTGGTTTTGAAGGGGAAACATTCCCCACTTGCCCTCGAGGATCTTTTTTTTTCTTTCCCCCACAAGTGTTTGGATGGTAGAAAAACATTTTATTTAACAATCGATATGCTACTATGCTATCAGCATCTTGTTTCAAGTTTCAAATTTATACATCTGTTAAAAGAATCATGATATGGTTTAATACCGATAACCGAGTGCATTTTAAAATGAAGTACTAATCTTTATTTTTAAAGTATTTTTTATTTTATTTTTAAACTTATTTTTGATATCAACACATTAAAATAATCTAAAAATACAATAAATAATAAATTTAAAGCAATTTCATTTTTAAAATTAACAAAAAGATTGTTGAGACTCACTCCTAAACACCCCATACATCAAGTTTTAAAACTATGTTGACCCTTTCAACCTATGACATTGACCTTGTTCTGGTCGACCTCCGAGTCAGATTTTAAAACTATAATAATAACTTTTATCATTACACTGACTTGAGTCAACTGGAGTTGACCTTCCTAATCCATAACTCAAGTCTTGACTCGGTTTGACCCCTGAATCAAGTTCTAAAACTTTGATAATAATTATTTTTATTTTATGCTAACCAAAGTCAACCTGGGTTGACCCTTCTGACACATAACTCAAGCCTTACCCCAGATCGACCTCTTAGTTGGGTTTTAAAAATATAATAATTATTATTTTTATCCTTATATTGATCTAGTTCAAAGATCAACCTCACTTGTGACTTAAGGCTTGTCTTGGATCAACTTTTGAATCAGGTTTAAAATTATAATAATTACTTTTATTCTAATGCTGACTCGGGTCAACCCGGCCCGTGAAATGAATCTTGACCAGTGACCCGAGTTTTGCTTTAGATCGACCCTCAAATTGGGTTTTAAAACTATAATGATAATTATTTTCATCCTTAGATGTCTTAGTTGAACAATTATAGAATTGAGAGTTTTTTATAAGGATATTTTAGAAATAAAAAATAATAAACATTCTCTCTGAAAATATATCTTCTCTATATCTTCTATTTTAAAAGTATAAAAATTTACTTCAAGATTTTTTCTAAGATAAAAATATATTTTATCTCTTTAACTAAATACATTTTTATCAACACCGTTGTTATTACTTCTGTCCCTGGCTAAATGCTATCTAAAATCTCAAAGTTCTTTTTTAAAAAAAAAAGCCTTAATGCACAGTGGCCCGGATCACGACAAAAGGATAACACAGATCTTCGGTTTTTCCGGGAAAAAAGAAGGCTTCCATGTCCCTGGAACTTCAATACAAGCCATACTCAAAGGGTAACTTGAGCAGAAAGAAAAACAGCAGCACAATAATCAAAATTAAGAGACGAGTTGATGTAGTTACCCAGTTGGACCCCTTCAATAATTGCGAATCAATTCAATATGGGTAATCAACGAACAGTGACGCTATGCTATCCTTTCAGCAACTGAGAAAGTTTTTGTCAACCAAATTGACAGGAACCTAAGCTCCTATTCTTCTTGTAGTAGCTCTGCTAAGGTCGACAAGATAAGAAAAGGTTGATAGAACTCTTGTCTCTTTCGACTTTACATACCCTTCTTTCTCTTCACCTTCAAACATACTTATTAAATCAGGTCTGGAAGTTTGCCCTGTTAAAAAATCGTGAATCAGTTTTATAGATAAACCCAGATTAATTTAAATTAATTTAAAAAAAATTTAAAAAAATTTAATTTTTTAATATTTTATATAAAAAAATTAAGAAAAAATCCATGTAAATATAGGTTATACATATTGTAAACAATAAAGTTTAAAAGAATATTTTTAAAAGTTTTTTATCCCACATTAAAAAGATATTATGTTAAACTTTTAAGTTAAAGTATTTAAACTAAATTTTTTTTTTATCCCACATTAAAAAAACATAGCTTTTTTCTTGTGAATATGAAGTATATATACTAATGAGTTTCAAATCTCACATTAGAAAAGCATAATTTTTTTTTTTGGAACATAGAGTATATCTACTAATGAGTTTCAAATCCCACATTAAAAAAACATAGTTTTTTTATTGTGAATATGGAGTATATATACTAATGAGTTTTCAATCCCACATTGAAAAAAAATAACTTTTTTTTTTTAACATAAAGTATATATACTAACAGGTTTCAAATCTCACATTAAAAAGATACTATATTATTCTTTTAAGTTGAAGTATTTAAACAAAAAGTTTTATCCCACATTGAAAAAAGATAATTTTTTTCTTGGAAAAATAGAGTATATATACTAATGAGTTTCAAATCTCACATTTGAAAAAAAAAACTCAGGTTGACCCGCCGAGTCGACTGGATTTGACCAGGTCATTGCACTGACCGGTCTTTTGACAAAACCGGATCGGTCCAACCCCCGAGTCAACTGGATCCCGGATCATCCCGCCGGACCGGTCCAGACTTAATAACTATGCCTGCAAATGCCAATGCCATGCTCCTTTCATTTTCCACATTTTGGGTAAACAATATAAATGTCGATAACAATTTGCTCGTGTGCACGTTCACGTCATTATCCACATTTCAGAAGTGTAGGGATTAGAGAGATTTGTCGACAATAAAGCCTCTAATTTGGGACACCAACAAGTTAGAACCAATTAATTGGAGCTCAATTGATATTAGTATTCTTTCCTCCCTTGAAAGATTTTCAGATTTTAACCCTCTTTATATATATATATATATATATATATATATATAGAGAGAGAGAGAGAGAGAGAGAGAGAGAGAGAGGTGTGTTATTCACAAGTTATGTCCCAGCTTCACAGGGCTGACATTCACGGATAGTTGGCCGACAATGACAATAATTTCTTGATAAAGGGGATTGTCATTAGATCTTTTGAACGAGGATGGGATCTTTACTTCACAAATACTTCAAGTTTTTATTGGTGCTAAAAGTGGGGTATTTCTCATTATTTATGAACATGATTTATCTTATATTAAGTCCATATCACAAAAACCAAAGAAAATCAATATTCAACAAATTCAATGATAATAGAAGAGAATTTTAAAAATAATTGAAGCAAACTCAGTTTTAGAATTTGTAACATAAATTATAAGATGATATCATAACGTAAAAGAAAAAAAAATAACAATATAAAATTCTAAACCCATCAAAATAATTAGGGATAAGCTTGGAAAAACAAATAAAAAATTACTTAAAAAATATAGATTTGAAAAGAAAAGGAACTAAATTTGACAATAAAAAAACAAAATTATAAGGGATGAAATTGAAAAACAATTTCAATTAAGAAAATAATAAGAACAATAAAAAATAACAATCAAAGAAATGAAGACCATATTTGATATAAAAATAAAATGTCAAGGGATAAAATCCAAAGACAAATAAATTCAATAATGGATTCAAGACCAAAAACACCACAATTAAAAGAATAAAGACCAAATCTAATATAAAAACAAAGTGTAAAGGGATGAAATTGAAAAAAACACTTAACTTAATAAATAATCCAAGACTAAATACATTGTAATTAAAAAAAAGATGACCAAACATGATATAAAAATAAAATGTCAAGGGATAAAATCTAAAGACAAATGAATTCAATAATGGATTCGAGACCAAAAACACCATAATTAAAAGAATAAGAACCAAATCTAATATAAAAACAAAGTGTAAAGGGATGAAATTGAAAAAAAAATTGACTTAATAAATAATCAAAGACAAAATACATTGTAATTAAAAGAAAGATGACCAAACATGATATAAAAATAAAGTATGAATGGATAAAATTGAAAAAACAAATTAACTTAATAAATAATTCAAGACCAAATATATTGCAATAAAAAAAATAAAGAACTAATTTAACTTAACAAACAAATAGCTAGACTTTTTTTTTTTGGTAGTGTCCAACATGGTTTTCTAGGAGGAGAGAGAGAAAAGAGGGAGGAAAGAAAATAACTCTTTGTCGTAGCTCCTCCGCATACCGTCAAAGAACACGCGCCTCACCACAGTAATATGGGTGAAGAGCCACATTGAACACCACCCTATAAGGAAACATTCGTTGCTGTGTGAGCTCTGCATGTGCCACCCAAAGGGCACGAGCGACACCAACCACTTTCAAATTTTAATATATATATATATATATATCTATCAAATCACCTCTAATCCCACTTGATAATTACAAAAAAAAAAAAAATCATAGTAAAAAACCTAAAATAACATTGCATCCACAATAAAGAGAGTTTATTTTTTGGGGACATTTAAATAATTGACGTGCATAAAAAAATATGAAAAACCTGAAAAGCTCCTGAACCAAAAATAACTTTTTTTAATGGTTATTTAGTAAATATGCTGTAGAAAAAACCATGAAATTAATGATTAACACCCTTCTTTAATATAATTACTAATAAGCTCGATGAAATATATTTCTATACTTCTAAACCCAAACTTGTCCATTAAAAATAAAATAGTTTTACTGTGGAATGTATAAAATAATGATATGTTTTAGTTTTTTTTTAATGGTAATTGTAATGCCCCCCCTGTTTCTGTGATTATTCATGTGAAATAAGACAAATTATAGAAGTTCTCTTAATCTAGTTTAAAAATCATTAGATACATCTGAAATTGTTTTTTACTTTTCTTAGGTATCAACATTATATTTATCACCCTAGTACAAGGATAGCTTTTTCTGTACAAATAATATTATTTTATAATTCTTTTTTCAGAGGACAATTTTGTTAATTTTTTTTATATAATATTTGGTTACTGTAATGAAATAAAAGAGATAAAGACAATAAAAACATGTTTTCGTGTACTTTTTATTTTGATATCATATAAACTGACTCAAACTATCATCAAAATATATTTATTTTATGTTATTATTTTTGTTTTTTTAACCAAAAATATTTATATTTTTTTATGTATTTATATTTTTTTTAATTATTATTATAAGACATTAACCAAACATAACTAATATCTGCTTGCTACTCACAATCTCCAATAAGAAGGAATAAAGGGAAATCTCATTCAGTTGTTTTGCAAAATTGGTTATGTACTTCACATGACATTAAAATATAAAATCTTAGATTTTTCAAATATTAGGTCTAATTACTCTTTGTTTATATATTTTTCTATCGTATTAGAAGAAATCTTTTTATATTTTATTCTTTAGTGGGAATCACGTAAAGAGGATGTTGATGCTTAATGATTTTATTAACTATATTTAATAGACGGTCCATTTATAAAGTAAATTTTTCTTGATAGTATAAGTGATAAAAAAAAAATTGATTTACAATCGAGATATTTAGAAATATGAAGTTTGCTATTTTTTTGTTTTTCCTTAAAAGGAAAATTAAACTTATATCACAAATGACATAAAGACGATGATTTTGCAAAACACAAATCCCATGTAAATCACAAACATGGGACTACTAGCCCAGCCCACAGACCCTCCAATTAAACTTCACGACGTCGTATCACCATAGCTTGCTTTAACTGAAACCAACTTTAATTTTATACCATGTTTAAATTAAAACACATGTTAAATTGAATTTAACTCATAAATAAATTTGAAATCAATTAATAATCTATTATAGTTTTTATATTTGAAATAAAATATCATATAATTGAATTAAATTATACTATTTAAAATACATATAAAAATAAATTAAATTAGCAATCTTGACTATTTTACCCTTAATTTAGAAATAATTTTGATACAAAAATTATTTTTTTTTTTTATCACAAAGACTCTTATATTTATTTAAAATAACATAAAATATAGGCATTTTAAAGAAGATATAAATAAACCAATCTCATGTTCATTGTTTATTAAATATTTGTTGAAGAAATTTTTTAAAAAATATTTGTTAAAAAACATTGATCAAAATCTTTTCAATGTAATGTTGAGAAAAATAATTATAGAAATATTCCTATAAAATTTATTGAGTTTTTCTCAAATCAAATTTAAATAAAATAAACATCAAACCAATATATATCACATTACCAAATAAACAAGTCAAGGACTATCATAATTTTGATAATGTTAATAATTCAAAAAGATACCACAATATAAATAATTGAAAAGAACAATAATTTTTATATAAGGGCCAAGAAAAAAAAATCAAAATAATAAGGATTAAATTGAAAAATATAATACCATCAGTTTGGATTGAATGATGGAATTAAAAACCAATAAAACTTTTACAAAAAGTCAAAGGAAAAAAATTAAAAATCAAAAGAATAAGGATCAAATTGAAAAATATAATATTTTATAAATTGAGATTGAATGATGAAATTGAAAATAAATAAGACTTTTATAAATGGGTCAAGAAAAAAAAATGTAAAAAAAAAACTAAAGTTGAAATACTAATAACAAAGAGGGTAAAACTATGATTTTTGGGGAATGAGAGAGAAAAAGGGGAAAAAAAGATCAACCGGTGACAAACCAGACTGCTAGCACTAACATATGCCACTCCACATGAAAGAAAAAATGACAATGCTTTCAACGATACGGTGAAAGGATATTTTTGGATGTTGGGAAGCGCCAGCTAAAGTGAGTGGGCGCCTCCTGCATACCTCTTGGTGTCATACACACGTCTACCCTTTTATTGTTTTTTTTTTATATACATTTATTCAAATACCAAATTTTCCCCGAACTGACTTCATAATAACAAAAAAACCATCGATAAAAGACGAAAAAGCCCTTTAACTCCAGTTTTAGAATTTTAGCTTTTAAAAGTATTTTGGTCGTTTCAATGTAATTTTTAATTTTTTTTTATATTTATTCAAATATCAAATTGCGTATTAAATGATATTATAATAAAGAAATAACCATGATGAAAATACAAAAAAACCCTATTAAGACTTCTTTTTTTGTTTTACTTCTAAGGTTATTTTTGTGTTTTTACTGTATAATTAAGATGAGAAAAAAATTCTTTATCTTCAATTAAATTAATAATAACTAACAAATCATGTAAAAAGATCTTTGATGCCATTGATAAACAGTGGTAAATCTCTTAGGTGGAGGGAAAAAACCCCTGATTATATTTTATTCTAGTGAGAACAATATCTTTGAGTGCGTGGCTACAAGGTTTTTCCAAAGCAAATTAGGTCTTTTAATGGTGGAGAATCTGCCCACAAACAGAATTCGTTTAACATATGGGCCATAGCTGTAAGATCCACCAGCAGCAGTGTAAAGAAATGATAAGAACATCTTTAATTTTTAATTTCCATATCCCGCGAGGCTCTGCACAAGAAAAGAGGAGGACCTGGAGGTTGGTTTCAAACTTTCAGTCCGCCAGCCCGTAGTTGAGGGTTCTATAGAAATTTTTAATCTCCAAAATTTCTTGTAAAGTTTTGCATTGTTTTGTGCGGTGGAAACTAGTGGGACAGAATACAGGGGGAGGTTTGGCATGGTTTTAGAACAAGGCAGAGAAGAAGTTAAAGAATCGAATCTTCCTAGTGAAATAACTGGGCATCTAAAGGAAGTTGATATTTGCAATGAAAATAATTAATTTATGCTAAAGGAATGGATTCCTAAACGTTCGAAGCTGTAAAAGTCAGCAGCAAAAGATTGTCCTTATTTGCTGTTGTTATAGAGTTATTTAATCCTTCTGAAGGAAAGTTTTTTTTAAATTATTTTTTATATTTATATATTAAAACGATATAAAAATATAAAATTTTTCATGAAATGTGGTTTGGAACGCAATTAATAGTGCTACGTGTCTGTCCAGTGCTGGACAGAAAGCAGTTTACGTGCAATCTGCATAAGAACTTTCTACTCTTGGCATTCGGAACACAAGAAAATAGGTTTCTTTCTCTGGAAAAAGTCGTATGATTTGCCAAAACATGAATAGAGTGATCCTAACTTTTGTTTGGCACATTTTCTCCGCAAAATAAACTGTATGAATGCTTCAAAAAAGAACATCGGACAATTCTCCTGGAACAAACTGTGTGGATAGGATAGCAACTCCAAGTAGCAGCAAGAATTCCACCACCACCATCCTTAGGTTAGGTAAACAAACAGTGGTGGTTATTAGAAAAAAAAGACCATGGCTATTTAGTAACAACAATTCAAAACGTATTGTGACCAAAGAGGAAGAAGATGTATTAATTCTCCAATTCAATTGCAGTTTACTTGATAGTAAACCATGCAATCTCTGTGTAGCATGAGTTTCTAAGATCCTGGTGCCAATTAAGATTAGTAATGATGCGAGGATAAAAGAAAAAAAATTTAAACACCGAATCCAAATCCATCCTGTCAACTCTCTAGTAGACCGAATGATCTTCAAACATTATTTTGAAGGGTTTCTTCTTATCTGTGCGCTTGATTTCTTGATAGATTCTATCCTTTGAAGCCTGATCTGCTCTCTGAATTTGGCTATGAATTCATCAGCCTTCTTGTCAACATCAGGTCCTCCATCACTTGCAATGCTAGCAGCTGCTGCATCTTTTTCTGGACTCGCCGCTGTGCTTGAAGCAAAAGAACTTCCTGCAATGTTCTCCTCCTCCTCGGTTTCTGATCCCTCATCAGATTCCACGACCAATTTCTCGACGAATTCTTCGTTTTCTTCCTCGTGAAACTCCGTGAAAGTTGGCTGAGGCGTAAAACTCACGCTTTCACGGTTCTGCTTCTCAGTCTGGAATGATGATTGATCAAATCTCACCGTCTTTCTTCCTGCCCTCTCCTTTCCTCTTGCTTCAACTTCCTTCAATCTTTTCTCTTCTTTGCTGTTGATTCTGTCATCAAATTCTTTCTCCCTCCTCGCCTCACCAAGCAAATCGTTGCTTCTAATTGTCCTAACTGACTTCGGCATTGGTAAGTTGCCACCCCTATTCAAGTCTTTTGGTTCAGTAGTGAAACTTCGCTTCAGTTCTCTTTCAAGCAAAACCTCATCATGAACAGCACTGGAAATCGGTTTCACTGATGATGATTCTCGATTCACTGGTGGTGGAGGGGGTGGTGGTGGTGGAGGAGGAGGAGACCTATAAATGCTTTTCTTCCTCACAAAATCCTCCACACTTTTGCCGAGCACCTCAGATGAGAAAGAAGGTGACGGAGAAAACTTCTTCGGTGAAGAAAATGAAGGTGAAGGGGACAGTTTTGGTGAAGAAGTTGCGGAAATGGATCTTGCTGATTGAGGAACTTGGGAATTAAAAGACCTGTTGTATTCAGATTTCTCCAAGGAAGGAGGCAGACTATAAAGAGGACTGTCTGCTTCTTCTTTCATTTCCATTCTTCCTGATCTTGATCTCCATGGAATTGGTGAAGGAAGCACAAAATTCTCCTTCAGCTTCTCTTCCAATTCCTGACAATACGAGCCTCCAGACTCTCCACTCTTATTTTTACTCGAATTGCTTGAAAATCTTTTAGAACCTGAATCAGAATTAGACCTACTAATAGAAGCAGATCCACCAGCATATTCTTTACAATTTTCATCAACATCTGCGTCTATGACTCGCGATTTTAAGCTCCTAACAGGCAACAAGAGTGGCTTTTCACCAATTCTTGAACTAGTAGCTCTCTGTTCTTTATCAAGAGCAGAGTTCTGCTCAGCTACAACTACCACAGGATCATTCCTATAATATTGGTTGCTCCACGTCTGGACTTTGGTCTCTTCAGACTCAGGTGGGCTATCAACCTCATCATCAAAAACCGATGAAACCTGAAGGAATCTAGACACGTATGATTGAGCATTATCAAATCTTGAGGGGTTGCTGTTGTTAATTTCCTTTTCTGTTTCGTCATTTCGTTGGCTAAACAGGCCATAAGAGACAGCTATACCAACAAAGACAAGGCGGAGAAACTCCCAACCTCTAGTGTTTAGAGTTTGGTTGAGGAATTCAGGGGCTTGTGAAGGAAAAAGTTGGAGTATAATTAAAAAGATCGTGACTATGAGAGCTTTGTAGAGGAAATTAGTATAGTACTTAGTTGGGTTTGCTTGCTTTAGCTGTTGGTATTTGGTGTGGTAGTTTTCATCTGCCATTGAAGAAGAGAAAGAGAGAGAGAGGATCTTTTGGTGATTGTTTGTTGGTATTAATTGAAAGAGAATACGTAGAGGAGGAGGAGGAGGAGGAGGAGAGAAGAAGAAGAAGAAGGGAAGCCTTAGGGGTGAAGGAAAAGTGAAGGACAAAGAATAAAAGAAAAGAAAAGCAAGAGATGGAGAGAGACAGTGGGGAGAGGAAAGTTTTGGGGAAGAGTGAGCAAATTTCAAGCTTTTACATTGGATTGCTTTTAACGGTTCTTCGCAAATGATATAGCAATATGGCAATGACTCTTGCTTTTTTCTCTGTCTCGATCATATTTTTATTTCAAGGGGCTAGCATTTTGTTGGCTCATCAGTGTGCCTCTGATGCTCTACTTTTCCCATTTTTTATCCTTTGCTTTTCTGGGGAAAGTAGCTGATCCCTCCGGGATTGAGTTGAAATATTGAATGGCCTTAGACTAATGTGGGTTAAATGCATTGGAGGCCTCGAGTAGGGACCAGAGCCAATCTTATTCTGATGGATGGATAGATGGAGGAGGGAATGTTAGGTCTGTGCAGGCAGGTGTTCTACAAACATTAACGAAGTCAAATTGGATCTACCATGGAAGAGTACTATCAGTTGGAGTTTCTTTTCAAGTCATTGAAGCTAAGTAATTCCATGTCAGAAACCTCAACAACTCACTAACAATGCTGCAGGTCAACACTGCATTATGGTAAATTTAGGCACTAAAACTTGGTGTAAGGATGGAGGGGAGGCATGTCAATGCGAAAATGTTGCTATACATATACTGGCACCCAGCAAGATTTCGCTGGATTTCTAACAAAAATCAACCCATCCACTACATATTTGGATGCGTCGTAAGGCGAAATGATGAGCAACCTGCTTCTTTCAGAAAGACAAATGGACTGGTAACAGTACAAGGAATGGAAGACCTGTCATATATCCAAGCAAGGGCATAAAACCAAATGGAGTTCAAGGACCGACCGACCACAACCTTAAAATAAGTAAAGAGACAAGGATTTGCTCGATCTTAATGACTTTTAGACTTTGCCATCTTTACACGTCCCCTTTCTTCAGACTGTATAGCACTGGCGTGGATTGGAGAGGGCAGGAAAGTATGTAAAGGAGATCCTCCGCTAATGGATGTGCAAGAATGCTTTGGACAGTACATATATTTGAGTTTCATCATCATGATCGACAAATCGGGATCGTTTAGTATCATTTATATTTTTTATTTGAAAACAAAAACAAAAAATAGACTTTTTTTATATATAAAAAACTAATAGCAAATGATTTCATAATTTTCGAAAGCTTTTTACCCTTTTGAAATCTTTTTGGTTCTGAGTAGTTAAGAACCGAGAACAGAGAATTGATAGCAAGTTACCTCTAGATTACTCCACATGTGAAGAGTGCTTAAAATATTTTGGCAACCTCTATTTTTATTTATTTATTGCAGAGGTAAGGCTTCTACATGATAGTTTTGTTTTGTTTTGTGGTTCTTGGACGTAATTTGAAGAGACAGAAAAGGAGCAGCTTATTAACACATGGAAAAGATCCAGAATATATTAGAGATTTGTAATGGAAAATTGCAGAAACCTCATATGCGAAAAGAATCTTCAATGGGGATAATAATGTAAGGGGCAAACTTTTTCCAACAAGAATCTCTCCAAATGAGATGACAAACTTTAAGAAAGTACATCCGTGTCATCCTCTAAAAGTAACAATATCTTGTGTTTTTTCCTTTTTTTTTTAATAGATTTTTAAAAAATATCTATTTTTATAAAAACTATCAGAGAACACATTCAACCCAAAAATTTAAACTGTTAGGTGAAATTTCAATATATAATTTATATTATTTTCTAACACACCCTCTCAAGTGAAAGTCTTTTGAGTTTGAAATTTACACAAAACCACGTTACCTTATATTTAATTTTTATTAAATAAATAAAGAAGGTGAGATTCGAACTCGTGATTGCTTGGTCATCAAGGCTCTGATACCATGTCAAAGAACTATCACAACTCAATAGTTTAAACTATTAAGTGAAATTCCAAGATATGATTTATATTATTCTGTAACAAAAACTACATAGAGAGAGAGAGAGTATAAGAAACAAAAATGATTTTACTAATTAAACATGGTCAAAGCCCATGGCCATGTTAAAAAATATTTCTAAAAATATTCTTCTTGATATGCATTACATTCAAATTACAAAGATAACATTAGTCCTTCAATAAAAAAAAGCTCCCCAAAATATTTTGCTTTATCCGATTATGGATCAACCAAAACCAGGAGATTTCTACTTACTAATTTGAAAATCAAATACAATGTTCTCATACCGCGATATAGTACCAACGGTATAACATCTTTTTCATATTTACCTTTTAAGATGTTCTTTCTATATCAATGATTACTTAGCAAAAACCTCCTATAATAATAAAAAAAAGAGAAGTTTTACTGTCATTCGTTAAGGTGAAGGCTTTTTTTTTTTTTTCCATACAATAGGACATGCTAACTTTCCATGTATGATCTATTCTGAAACCATCTCATACGTAAAAAAATAATTTATAATCCACATCATAGCTGTCTTCATTTTAACATTCTATTTCATTGAGACATCATATATTAAAACACCGAATAACCATAATTGTTTCAATTCATTAATTAACAGTTGAATATATATATATTCCAACCTGGACTGCAAAGATCAAATATAATTGTAGACGAGAACATGAATTTTGGCTTCATATATATTATTGAGGGCAAGTTATAAACTGTTAGTATGGCTGACTAACAAGAATAAGATACAACAAAGGACCCAAATAGATTAAATCCATACTTACACAAACCAAGTTGCATGTTTTGTCGTTTTATTGAATATACAAGCCAACTACATTACAAAAATATCAATACATTAACTTAAAATATAAATGAATAGGTTTGGTTCCTTGAGGTAAAGAATATTTAGAAACCATTATCTTCCTTCTTCTCTATTTCGTGTTTAGTAGTAGATGGCCATATATCTTCCTTCTTCTCTATTATGGCATTATACAAACCATAAATTATTGAAGATTTTGTCAGTGGAGATATAAGCTAGCAAAGATGATTTCATGAATACTTTTCACCATTACAATTGTATTATAATATGCATTTTGATGTGGGCTGGTAGATTTGTGATGGTGCTGCTTATTGTGTATCATCTAGTAAAAATATTAATATATAGCTGTGCAAAAAGACGTTCAGTAATTATCATACAAAAATCTATAGGACGACTGTGATACTAGAAATTAATTAATTATTATGTATTTACACTATTATTATATTCTTATAAAAAATTGAATGGATAAGATTTTCATGATGTCTATATATATTTAATATTTATCTCACATATATTAAAAATTGACTCTTTAGAACAAAAATATTTATAAAACTTATAATGATATTATAATCATGTTGTATTTGTGCTATATATATAGATAGATGGTTTTATTTAATTTTTAGTGCTACATAATATAGTTTTTAAACCCGGCCCGGTTCAAGGTCCGGGTTCCGGGTTTTGACCGGGTCGCCGGGTCAATCCCTATTTTAAAAAAAATTCAAAACGACGTCGTTTTAGTAAAAAAACAAAAGTCAACAGGTTGCAACCGAGGTTTTGCCGGGTCATCTGGGTCACCGGGTCAACCCGCTGGGTCGGCCAGGTCACACCGGGTCATGATTTTTCCTATTTTTTCATCAACCCGGCCCGGTTCCAGCCCCGGGTCAGCTGGGTCCCGGGTCGACCCGCCGGGCCGGGTTTCAAAACTATGCTACATAGTACTTTCTTGATTTTTTTTTACCTTTTTTCTTAGAATCAAGTTTAACATTCTTACAAAACATTATTAATACACATGCAAAACATACATTAAAAATAGTACTAGTTTCAAAATAAAATCTTAACTTAATTATATTTATGAAAATAAAAGGCAAGTGAAAAAAATAGATGGACTGCGTGTCGTTTGCAAAAGTTTACTATTTCCATGTCTTCTTCAATTACTTTTTAATGACAATTTACTGAATTTGTGTGTTTTTCTAAACAAATTAAAATCATTAAAAAAAGCTTTCATAATATTCTAACTTAAAAATACATGTTAATTAATCTCTTTTAAACAACAAATCGGGCAACCCACTTTCCATATTTCTACATTGGAGGCGCTATCTAATTTTTATGGTCTCCTTGCTATTAATGTTTTTGGTTAAATCGACACAATCCACAAGCAATTTATATTATATGGGCTTATTAGAGGATTGAACTTGATAATGTAGGAGTTGAAGGACCAAAATAAAACATTAACTAAAATAACGTCATTTTACACATCAAAATGCCAAAAAAACAAAGGTGTTTTCGGTAATTCATTGTACATTTCATAAAAATGCCAGAAAATAATTTTGAATTACAATTTCTAAAACAATGAGCAATTATTATAATTTCGGTCAATTAAAAAAACCAAATATTTAGGAATATAATAAAAATTGTTTTTTAAAGTATTTTTTTTAAAATATATTCAAAAAATATTTTTTTATTTTTTCAAAATTTATTTTTCATATTAGTATACATTCAATAACACTAAAATAATTAATTTGAAGTAAAGAAATTATTAAAAAAAAAACAGTTTCATTACATGTGTGTGTATATGTATATATTCTTTTTTCTAGCACCAATTTTCCTTTTCAAACAATAAATTTAATTAATCTTTAAATTCCAGAGCTTCCTGTTCAATAGATTTTATTAATGCATTTGAATGAAAAGTGGATGGAACTTGGAAGGATAGAATTGATAGCCATAGCCCATAGGTTCTAAGATATACAGCCTCTCGATCAGACACTGTCCAGTTCGCGGCTTCGTGACTTGGAGTTGGACTCATCTCTCTCTTCTCCCTCACTAAACCCTAACTCCCAGGTACCCACATTTCTTCCATTCTTTTCTAGCTGTTAAATCTCTGGCAGTCATTTTTTTTTCTCATTTAAAACCATCGCTATAAACCCATGTCACTTTTTTCATTAACTCGCCATTTCACCTTCTCAATCAAGCCCAAAACCCCCAAAATCTCAACTTTACACTTCGCTACCACTTCCCTGGGAGAGAAACTTGATGCCCATCTGCAAAACAGTCCTAACAACGTAGAGAAAACCCTCAATTCACTCGCACCTATTAAACTTGACACCAAATATGTCAACGACATCATACACAGATGGTCCCTTAATAACCTTCAATTGGGTCTTAGGTTTTTTATCTGGGCTGGTGATCAACCAAATTATAGGCATAATTTATATATCTATAATAAAGCATGTAGCTTGTTTAAGATTAAGCAAAACCCGCAAGTTATTTTGGATTTAATTGAGACTTATAAGCTGGAGAAGTGTGTGGTTTGTGTTGACACTTTTAAGGTTGTTTTGAGGCTGTGCAAAGCGGGTGGGCTCGCTGATGAGGCTTTAATGGTGTTAAAGAAAATGCCTGAATTTAATATACGTCCTGATACTACTGCTTATAATGTTGTTATTAGGTCGCTTTGTGAGAAGGGTGATGTGGATATGGCTAAAAAATTGATGGGAGAGATGGGTTTGATTGATCTTTATCCCGATATGATAACATATGTCTCGATGATTAAAGGGTTTTGTGATGTGGGTAGATTGGAGGAGGCTTTTGCGTTGTTCCCAGTAATGAGTGTGCATGGCTGTTATCCTAATGTAGTGGCATATTCAGCACTTCTTGATGGGATTTGTAGGTTTGGGATTGTTGAGAGGGCATTTGAGTTGTTAGCAGAGATGGAGAAGCAAGGTGAGGGATGTTGTCCAAATGTTATCACGTACACCTCTGTGATTCAGAGTTTTTGTGAGCAAGGTAGAACAAAGGATGCACTGTCAGTTTTGGAATTAATGGAGGTTCGTGGGTGTGCTCCAAATCGTGTCACTGCTAGTGCTTGGATAAATGGTATTTGTACGAATGGCCAGCTACAGGATGTGTATAATTTTATCAAGAGAATTGTTGCGGGAGGTAGTGTTTCGATTGGTGACTGCTATAGTTCTCTTGTGGTGTGTTTGATAAAGATTAAGAAAGTGGAGGAAGCAGAGAAGACCTTTAGGAGGGCTTTATCTAGTGGGATGAAGCCTGATAGTTTGGCATGCAGTATGATGATTAGGGAGATTTGTTCGGAGAAACGAGTGCTTGATGGGTTTTGTTTATATGAAGAAGTTGAGAAAACAGGATGCTTGTCTTCCATTGACATCGATATATATTCTATTCTTTTAGCTGGGCTTTGTCAACAAGGCCATTCAGCAGAAGCTGCAAGGCTTGCAAGATCGATGCTTGAAAAAAGAATTCCTCTCAGAGCTCCTCATGTTGAAAAAATAGTTGAACACCTGAAGAATTTTGGAGGGAAGGAGCTTGTAGCTGAATTAGTTAGCATGGTAAGGTGATGCTGAACTAAAGACAATTTATTAATGTTAGGCGGTTGTTTCTTATTTTAGAGCAGGATTATCAATACACAGTAAGGTTCTAGTTCAGAGGGATCACGCATGAAATAAGAGTTCATTAAAAGAAAACATAGATCACACATCTTGTCTGTTCCTGGTAAATTGTGGAATCTTAGAAGTTAATGAGCTATCATCAACTGCTGTTATCATGAACTGAAGTGCAAAGTACACCAGGTTCTGAAAATGGAGTACTGTGAGGCAGCCACTGGCTGTTGTTTGCAGAATAATTCCAGCAGGTATGCCTTTGTATCAGAGGTTGAAAAATTATTCAATCACCCTCCTAGGCCCCCATTTCTTTTATGTAAGTTAATGACATGTCCATTTATTTGCATTCAAGGCTACAATGCATTAGTTATTCCCCTAGAACTAGGCAGACCATTGCTTTTTTACCGAGTGCCCAGTTATTCCCTAACATGCTACAATGTGGATTAGTAATAAAACATCTAAAGAAATTTGGTCACTCTTGAATGTCTGCGGTAATCATATATGGTCCCTCCTTAATCTAAGAATGACTGATATTCTGAGACCTTATTTGGCGGGAACATATATCGCTAAAGCTAGCAGTAACTACTTGAGAATCATCTTTATGGGGACAATGACCTAATTTTGCAAGTTCATCAACTAAATTTACTGATACCTTAATGATCAAACCATTGGAATTGCATGATAACCACCATTTCAGGTTTTTTTTTCCACGGATTTCTAGCAACCTCCATGTTCCTTGCTCAGTGCATTTTATACCTACCTGCTTACATCAGTTTATAAAGTGCCATCACAAAATAGAATGATAACTGATTATAACATCGGCATGAATCATGATAGCAGTCGTCGGATTTTCATTTATATGATCTGTAAGTCCATCTCCCTCCCTGTGAAATCTAGAGACATGAGCAAAACAAGGACATTCTAGTCATCACCTTCTGAAGTACATAAGATAAAACAGATGTTTATTTAATAGGCATTACGGTATTTTTTTATCATTTTAAATTCTGCTTTCCTAGATTATGATTTAATGGTAAAATAGCCCTACACTGGAGACCTGCTCAAGGAATGTGGTTGCCTTGGCCATTTCTCTGCCAGTTGCTAGGATGAAGACATTGAGGCTGCTGTAGAGGAGGAGGAGCTCCCATGAATGTTTGCGCCCAATTTTATCATAAAAAGTGACAAAACAAAAGGATAGAAGAATGTTGGTAGATTTAGTAGTTAGGCAGAAAGCTCAATTCTTCAATCTAATAAGAGGCCATATTTAATTTGAAGAACAGAGTTTCAGATGGACATAGGATGATGGAAAGGAAGACTCCTATAGTATGCCATGCTGATATTTGTACAATTCAGGAAGATGTCTTCATGTGTAGCTATAAGAATTGTAAGCTCTTAACTCTGAAATATCATTGTTCACTTGACTTTCTGCTTTGTCAGATTTTCGATTTCTTTTTTTCTTCACGATATTTATCTGTTAAATGTGTGGGCGATCCATGAAACAACTGTAGGGGCAATTTTCATGGCACGGACTTCAGTGCATCTGAATATCCATTTGAGAATTGAGAGCACCTTGCTCTGGAAATTTTTTTCCCAAGACGCAGATATCACAAGCGCCTCTCATCCATTTTTTTTTTCTTTTTTCCTGACGCGTATCAATTTTCTTTTTTATGACGTGTGCATTACATCACCATTTACAAAAAAATAAAATTTGGGTGGTTGGCTCGTGTAATACATTTCAGTAGGTGAGCATATCATAGATTTTAGGTGTAGCGTGTGACTCACTACAACCTGTACTGATGGTTTTTCTTGGTATTTATATATTTGTCCAATTGAGATATTTTTTTTATGATATCAGAGGTCTTATAATAAGAAATTCGGTGTATTTCCAGCTTTTCATTCTTTTCTATTTTATTTCTGCTACTTGATTATTGTATCAGTTGATTTCCTTTTTTTTTCTTCTTTGGAGTTTTATTTAGTCCTTGAAATTCTATATAATCTTAATTTTATTATTATGATCATTTTATTAATTGAATTTATTTTTATTTAAGTTGGGCGAAAAATATCAGTTATTTTGGTAAAAGTTGTTTTTTTATTCAATCGCATTTGAAAATAAACATTACCTTAAATTAAAAAAAATTGCGCAATAATAATAATAAAACTAAAGTTAAAGGGATTACTTTTTCTTGGCATGTGAGACCTCATACATGTAAAGTCATGTTTGTTTCCTGGAAAGTGATTTCCTGTGTTTGTTTGTCATTAGAAAAGTTGGTCAACGGAAAACACTTTCCAGTTAAAGAAAAATTTGGCTTGGTTTTCAGGAAAATGTTTTTTTGAAAAATTTGAGCGGAAAACACTTTCCGGAAGTTGTGAAAAATTTAGAAATATCATATTATTTGCTAATTATATCAAATTTGGTCCTTAAACTTTTGATTGCTATATGTATTTTGTTTTAAATATTTATTTTTCAATTTCATCTCTTAAACTTTAATTTTTATATTAAATTTGGTTCTCATTTTTATAATTGTTATTTGCTTTTCCCTTATTATTTTCTTATTGAAATTTTTTATCTATCAAATTTGGTTCTCATTCTTTTGATTATTACTTATTTTATTTGAAATAATTTATGAAATGTTAATTATTATTATTTTAATTTCTTCATCTTTCATTTTTATTTTATTTTTTAGATTTGATTTCTATTATTTTGATTATTATTTATTTTATTTGAGATAATTTATGAAATTATTTTTTTTTTCAATTTCATCATCATTTAACTTTTTAATTTGTAAGATTTGTTTATTATTATTTTAATAAACTTGAGAAAATAAAACGTTAATAAGTTATTTTCCATGACATAACCAAAAACTGGAAAGTGTTTTCCAACTTATTTTTCATTACACTACCAAACATCGAAAAATAATTTACTTTCCCGGAATTCATTTTTTTTTTAAAAAACTTTCTAGCAAACAAACGGGGCTAAGTTTAGATAAAAAAACTCTATCCTGAGTTCGGGACCACTTCGTTAGTTTTTTACTGATGGATCCTTCTGAAATTCCTCATGGTCACCTCGATGCCCAGCCCCCACTGTTTTTTTGGTTTTGCACTAATGGAATCTTTTGATGCCTCATGATAGAAGATGTAGGGAAACCTGACCGCCTACTTCTTGTCTTTTTGAATGCTAACTATACGGTTTCTGTATGATTGCATCATGCCAGATTTTACTTTATTCAAGCTTCTTTCGTTCACATGAACATGCAATCCTTTCCATTGCTGTTCACGGTGCGAGCTCTGTGCGTTTCTGTAGTTTGTTGTCTATATTTTACGAGGGTGTTTGGATTGAATGGCATGTTACAATTGTTCATCAGTTTTTCCCACCTGATGTTTTGAATTTGTTGTTTCAATTATTGTGCAAATCACTGGAGTTTATTATGTTCAAGTTGATTACGACAACGAAGAATGGCAGTGAAAGATAGAACAATAACAGTATCCTTTGCCATTTTGCTCTCGGCAGTCATCCTACATTTTGCCATGACTTGGATGGATTTTCATTTTGTATTCGAGTGCTGATGTGATAAGCGCCTCAATTATGTTCTCAATCTTCTGTCAGCTTTTGTTTATTTGGTGCATGTCAGATCTTGTTCATCATTGAGTTTGAATGATAATAAGAAAGATCTGATGAACTTGTGGTGCTCTCCTCTGATAGATTCTGCCGAGGCAATTTTCCCAGCAACAAAAATATATATTCAAGCAAATGCCTACAAGAGTGTAGAGAGCAGTTATGAGTTATAACAGTGTTGGTCACCGAATTTCTGCTTTAGAGAAATGAGTTATGGGTCAAGATCATGAGTTGATCCTAGATTTTTTTTTATAAGATTAAAACAACATAATTTTAATCAAAATAATTTATTCACCGAAAAAAATTAACAGATTGAGGTTGGGTTTTTACCGGTTCAGTAAGTTTTTGACCAAGTAAGTTTTGTTTTTTTTCTATTTTTTTTTAACCTTCAGTTTAACGTGGGTGCCCGGGTCAGCTTGCGCGCACCTCGACTAATTCCACGGGCCCTGAAGTTAATGATCATGTAAGCCTCCAATGACCATCATATGAGCAACCACAAAGCTCGAACCTAAGATCACAAAGAAAACAAAATCTCTTGATTCTAAAGTCTCACAACTGGAAATTTTTTTTAACCTTGATTGTTTCAGATGTTGAATCGTCCGGATACCGAGAAGACCTGCCAGACCCGTCAAGGTTTTACAACTATGCAAGATGGCAAAGGATGCTGTTAACCGTAAACAACAGATGCATTTAACTTATTTTTAGGCAACAAGAAAGGTGAAGTAAACAATGACTTGAGTAGCAGTACCCTACGTTTGAGAGGAGGTTTATTTATTTATTTATTTTGACTATAACATGGTTATAAAAAAATAACATAGTACAAAAAATATTTTAAAAAATAATATAATTTGAAAAAGTTGCATATACTATTGTAAATCATGAGTAGTAAGTAAATGTTTACCAATATAATTTACAATAAATAAAGAATAGAGAGGAGAGAAAAAGAAAAAAAATCCTTTAGTTTGTTGAAATTTAGGTTTTATAATTTTTTTCGGTTTATTTTTTATTTGCTCTCATTACTCAGTTTGTAGGTTTGTTTGGTTATCAATTGGGTTTTGTGATTTTATTTTTATTTTTAATTAAGTTATATCGATCTCATTATCTTGATTGCATGTTTTAGATTAACTCGAATTGTCTCAGATTGTTTTTTATATATAAAATTTAATTTTTTAACAATGAGTTGGTTTATAGCCGGACTTTATATTTTTTTTTTAATTTGCTCTCTATGGTGTATTTTTATTTTCATGACTTGATTTACAAGTTTAGTGAATTTACTTAGATTGATTTAAATTGTTTTTTTTATCCTTTAATTTATTTGCTTATTAAAAATTAAACCTTTTAATTTATATTTCTTTTTTTTTATGGGATTATTATTTTTTTATAATTTTTTCGAAGTTAGTTAAAGTTAATATACGTGAATTTGACATATTGTGATTTTAATATTAAAAAAATAATATTGTCACTCTCTCATTATTTTAAATGGATATTATCTAATATACATCAATTTTTTAATTCAATGTTAATTTTTTATGTTAAAACAACACATCAGCAAAACCTTTAAATTTCATTTATTATTTTTTAAAAGAAGACATCACGATCGAAGTAACAAGGGCCAAAGATATAGGGAAGGTCGTGCAGGAATGAAGCGTGATATTTGAATCAGATAGGATGATTATGCAAATAGAAAGTATGGAGCCTTTTTCCACCCAAAATCCTGGTTACTTCAGATAACGTTTGATATTTTAGTAATTTTTATGTTTTGTTTAGCTATAGCTTTTTTTAATTAGTTAAATATTTTTTTATATTAAGATAGCGTTTAATATTATAATAATAGTTATTTTTCAAAATATTTTTTCACTTAAAAATACATTAAAATAATTTTTTTATTTTTTAAAATTTATTTTTAACATCAGTACATCAAAACAATAAAAAAAATTAAAAAAATAAAGTAAGGAAAAATCAAATTTTTGGCAAACACCATGGCTAGCCGCGTTGCCTAAAATTAAAATTTTTATTTTACTTAAAATTAATTTTTTTAATGTTTTTAAATTGCTGATGTTAAAAATTTTATGAAACTTATTTTATAATTTATTGACCTTTTATTAAAATGGTATAAAAGAGTCTTTGAAATTGACACTTTTGTTTTAAAAATTTAAAACTACTACATGAGCTTAATTGTTTTTTAATCAAAAGTAAGCTTACAATTTCATTAACCACATAATAAACTTTTTACAGATGTCTTGTAAGCTTACAATAAATTGACTTTTGAGGTAGTAGATAAACCTTAACTTTGACTTTTTTCTAAAATCCTTGAAGCTACATTATTTGAAGTTTTTTTCTAAATTTTTTAAAACAGCTACATTTTAATAATAATAAGAAAATTGTTTCTGAACAATTATCAAAATGAGCATACCGCACTGTAATCGTAATAATTTATGATTACAGTACACCTACCCAACTTCCACTCAAAGCCCAGATCCACCCTCAACACGTGTCACCCAATCATCAGATTTCAGGTACCCGTGTTTATCACCCGCTCGTCAACCTAAGCTTCCTCCACAATCCCAACCTCTCGAAATCTCGTTGGCCTTGACAACCACTCTCTCACACTCTCTCTCTGTCAAAGTTTGTTTATTGAGAAAAAAGAGCGAAAGAGTAGAATCCAGGCAATCTTGGGTTAAGGTTAGGATTTCCATTTTTTTTTTCACAAAATCAAATCGATCATATTTTTCATCAGATCTCACCACCTAGATTTTACCGTCCTGTTGAACCCCTTTTTTTCGTTTTCTTTTCTCTAACGATGGTGATTTCACCAAGAAACCCCAATTCAGTCATTTCGAAATCAATCGATTCTCTTAAAATCAATCTCTATATCTTTAATCGCTGTAAAAGCTATTAGCTTAGGGTGTTTTTTTTCCTTTCATTTTAACTGATGTGAGGATTTCATTTTGGTCAACTATTGTGTAAATACCCATCGGTTCGCACAGGTATACAGATATAATTTTAATTTGGGTTTCATAGGGATTTGGCTGTGATTTTGATTGCGATTGATTTGGTTTCCAAATTTGGGGATATAATGATAATTGAGGAATTGAGTGGAGGTGAGTTGGAAAGAGAGAAGGGGGGGAAGGAATTGTGTGTAGGAAGTGCTAAGGAGGAGAGTGAAGGTGTTATTGTGTGGGATGCGAAGCGGGTTTTTATTGGAGTCGGAGCTCGGGCTTTGTTTTACCCGACTTTGCTTTATAATGTTGTTAGGAACAAGGTCCAGGCTGAGTTTCGCTGGTGGGATAGAGTCCATGAGGTATAATTTTACTGTTTCATGCTTGTATAGATGATTTTTTAAGCTGTTTTTGAAGTTATTTGTTTTCTTTCTTGGTCTAATATGGCTTGTGGATGACTTGTATGTGGGTTTTTTGCCTTTATGTGTGGAGAATGGTTTTGGGGTGTTCGAAGTTTGAAATTTGATTTGTTCTTGGTGTTTTTGTTTTATGTTATAGACCCTTGTAGGTGGGTGGGTGGATTTGACATACTTGCCACGTGTTTTGATGCCAATCAGCTTTTTTTTGGTTCTGTTTGTGTGGTTATTTCTGTTTTTGGTTGAGTTTTGATGTCTGTGTAGATTAAGTGAAGGAAGAACGAGTTTAGGATAGGAGATTGTGCTTCTAACATGAATAACATTTGTGAAGGAAGCAGTTGTCTTTAAGCAAGTAACGATATTTTGGGGAGTTTTTCATTCGCTTTTCTTTTGCTAACTTTATTCCTGCTCTCTTTTAACGTTTAAATTTCCAAGCACACTTGTTTCTGCTGTGCTTGTAAACTTACTAGGACACTGACCTGTTGATGGGAGTGAGGAGCCACTCCAATCTGGAACTTTTATCATTAGTTCTGCAAGCTTGTAAAATGTGAACTTGCATTAAGGTTTATTAAGAGCATTTTCTTTTGATATTCTTACTTGGCGAGCAAAGGTTGCAGCTTTTGCTCATAGACCACCTGTGAACGTAGTATTCTATTTTTTTCTATCTCCTATTGTTTTTGCACGATGTGTCTGCAAATATTACATGTCAGTAGTACGTGGTGTATTAGCTCATATTCTCTGAGCTTAAGATTCTTGGAGCTGTCTGAAGACTTTTGCAGTATTGGGCCTTTATGTAATGAATTTCATATCAAGTGGTCTTCCCAATTTCTTTCGTTTTCTAATATATTTATTTGCAGTTTATATTGTTAGGTGCTGTTCCATTCCCTTCTGATGTTCCATGCCTGAAGGGGCTTGGTGTTGGTGGAGTGATAACACTGAACGAACCATATGAGACTTTGGTACCAACTTCTTTATACCATGTAAGTGCTTTCACTCTCTCCCCTCACCCTTTCAGGTAGGAGTGTGTGTGTGAATAGTTCCTATTTTTATGAGCTGGTAAGATCAGCAGACAGCTGATTCATGTTACATGGATAGTCTGCACATGTACATCAAACAGTTGTCTGCTTTTGCAGTTTTCCACTTCATATTTTTGGCTGCATTGTCTGCCCAGTGGTTGCATTTAGTTTAATTGTTCTGTTTCTATATCTTGTCAATACGATCATTGTTTGACATTTATGTATATTAAATTCCATTTTTTGAAGTGCCTACCTTTGGAATTTACTTATGAAAAATATTGGCAGGCTTATGGCATTGACCATCTGGTGCTTCCTACAAGAGACTACTGCTTTGCTCCGTCCTTGAATGATATAAGCCAAGCTGTAGCATTCATTCATGGTGAGATTTAATTGTGTTTTGTGAAACACCAAAATATTTTACATGCAGGTGAAATTATTATTCCTGTGATTCTGATGCTGCTTATGTTTGTTTTTCCTTTGAAGAAAATGTATCATCTGGACAAACTACTTACGTTCATTGCAAAGCTGGCCGGGGACGCAGCACAACCATTGTTATATGCTACCTGGTCATTAATCCAATTTGAAATTCAACTTCTTATAGGTGTTTTTTTTCCTTGCACCTGCTCTAAAGTTTTGTTTTAATATGCAGGTGCACCACAAGCAGATGACACCTGAGGCTGCATATAAATATTTGAGGTCAATCCGACCAAGAGTGCTTCTAGCATCTGCTCAATGGAAGGTATGCTTAGGCTGGGCCTCATTTTCCCTGTGATTTAGTTTAAGAAGTTGTGAATTTCTTGTGTAAATTGTAGTTTTCCCCCTTGGATTTTACTAAACTTCGTGAAACTGAGTACAAAAGATTTTGACAGTTAGAACTGTCTGGCGTGCACTCTTTTATGAAATGTATTTTTTAGTCCTCCTAATTTACCATAACCAAGGAAACTAAGAGGAAAAATTGATGATATTTTTGCCTAGCTATTTTTTTATCCCAAAGCCTTGAAATACATTATGGAATTTCCTAGACATTTTCTAACAAGGTTCTTGCATGTCCTTGATTAGTTACTAGCTGTTGGTTGCAAATGCAGGCTGTTAAGGAATATTATCATCTAAAGGTGAACACTAGTGATCACAACATCAAAATGACTGATATAGTTTTGGGAAGTCCAAAGCCAGCACTTTTGCAGGATCTGGTGCCTTTTGATGATGGCTGTGTAGTTGTTGTTACAGAAGCAGATCTTGATGGATACAAACCAAATCTTGAATCTGGGCCTGTGGGAAGTGAGATATGGGCTGATCTAAGTGTGGTCTGCCGTGTTCGAGTTGCCAGTCAGGCAGCTCTGGAAAGAATATCCTGCCTCTGGCTCCGCAGCCAGACTCACCAGAAGATTGTTGGGGAGCAATTAAACAGGAAGAACAGCTGCTCAATCATGGCAGATCACTTGGGAGCTATCAGTGTTGACATTCATGTGTATTGAATAGCTGCTGAAATTGCATACAAGTTTGACAAGGTCCTTTTCTTTTTTAAATTTCCCCGTATATAAAGTGAAATAATAATGTTCAATTAGGCAGGAAAGAACTTCGGTTCTTTTCTCACCCCTTATAAATCGAGTTGTTCTTTGTCTCAAGTCAAATGTAAGAAACACGAGCAAAATGCTCAATTTAATGATGGTGCAGTTCGTGGAAGAATATGCTTTCATGCTGTGGTGCAATTTGCACTCTGTTTTTGATGTTAAACCTGGACCAGCAAATTGTGAACTGGCTCGCCGAGTCAGCCTCTTAGCCAAGGAAAGCATCAATTGGGGGACCGTAACAGCCGGGACTAGCAAATGGCGAGCCATCGAGACACTCGTCTCTAATTAAAGACGCGTGAATTTAGGCCAGGATGGAATCCTTGTAGAATTCAATACCAAATAGTTTTTTAGAAATTCGTTCTTGATGGGATGGGAATCAAGAGTGTTTTTAAGATTATTTGTATAAAGGCTTTCGCAGGTTTAACAATTTCTGTTGAAAAGGGATTGTGTTATGCAGCGCGGGACACCGCTGGAGTTGGATGTGGTCATGGAGTTAACATTTAGAAGTTGTGATCATACCACTGTAGAGCCTCGAAATTGCTGAGGAGAAGGGCGAAACCAACACGAGTAGATTAGGAATGGCACAAGATTACAGCGGGCTTCAATTGGCTACTGAGCAGATTGGGAAAACATGGAAGTAAATGATTGATTGGACATGTTTTTCGAGTTTGAGTGACGTGTTAGAACAATTTTAACCCGCAAATGTCATTATTGCACTCATGTACAAACGTGTTTCACGGACAACCTGGATTTCATGCCCTTATGACTAGCAGATGCAGTACACAAAATAGTGAATCTTACAATGCCAATTATACCAACAGTTGCTGTGTAAAGTCGTAATTCCTGTTTTCATCATAACATCACATACCAAATCCCGGAGCTTTCACGGAAGGGCGGGGATTTGATCAGAATTGCTTTGGTATAGCAAAGCTAAAGCAGAGGAGATTAATTTTTACTTAGCGGTGTTGATGAATCCCATCAACTGTCATGCACAAATTACTGTAGGTTTTCACATTCCATCCAATTCATAGATCAATCTGAATCATTCTCCTCAGCAAGACCTACTAGTTCCCTGAAAAAGTTTTTTACTGAAGATGGCCACTGATAAGATGATGATCCATCGAGTATCCTTTCATTTGATGTTTCGTCAATAAAGCTGCCCGCAACTTGTTTTCTATGGTAGTTTTGTGTGATTGTCCGTGGAAGTCCATGCGCCCTAGCATTACTGTACTTTTCTACTGAAGCTTCATCCACCAAGAAAGGCACAACATGCTTTTTCATATCACTCTCAGAGATTCCAAGATGACCTCCTGACACATTAACGAAATGAACTCTTCCAGCCTCGTCTAAGGCCTTGAGACCAATCCAGTCCTCAGTGTAAAGCGCTGTCTGCGAGAAGATTAAAATAGAGGTTAAGATGGCTAAGCTCCTGCTCGAATATATTTTTCTTAACAGAGCAACTTATAATTCACAAGGGAAAAAAATTAAAAATAGATCCAGGCAATTTGTGCTATTTCCTAAAAAAAAAATTCCAATTAAACACAGCGAGATTAGTATGGCCATGCATACCAAGTTGACAAATTTAACATGCAGAAATCTGCCAGAAAACAGATTTGGATTTGAAAATTTATTTCAAAACAGAGATTATACCTGATGTGCTGGGACAATTGGCTTGAAAGCCCCATCTGGATAATATCCAAACCAAGAGGTCTCCTTAGGTATCAAAACATTGTCATTTTCGAACTGTTGAAATTCAAACAAAATATAGCACAAGAAAAAAAGTGCAATAATTAGAATTGCACCAGCTGTCAAAATAAAAAATAAAATTGCCAAGAAGACCAAATGATGTTATGATAAGAAAAAAAAGGAAATTCTTCTCACCATAATAAGCACCAAATTCTGCAAGCTACTGAATCTTTCCTTGTAAGTTGTGTTCCTTTCCTCAGGAATTTCATTGTTAAGCTTTGGAAGAAACCTACATTTCTCCATGTAGTGTGGAATATCCTGGCAATTAAGAAATAATTCTCATATTAAGATGTTGAGCTATCATTGCCCAGTTAGTATAAAACACACAACAAAACCTATCTATAATGGCCATCCTTTTATAAGAGTAATTTGGTGACAACACCTCAAGAAAAGAAAAGAAAAATCCATAAACCAATAACGAATTGACCAAAGCAGGCTACAGATTTTTGTGGTATTACACAATCATACAGGTTTCTTGAAGAAATTGATTACAGAGAGATCCTGCAGTCAAAAGAACCTGTATAATAGGGCATGGTACTCACATTAGGAAATTTAAGATAGCCACTGGGAGCCAGGTGAGCCTGCAATTCCACATGTCAATATAACTTGTCAAGCATTTTCAGGGATATTTGAATGAGATTGATATTTGAAAGAAGGAAAAAAAAAATTCTCTTAATTGGTCCTGCAAAATTTAAAGAAAACAAAGACACAGATGCATACCTGGACATAGTCGCTATAGATCTTGGACTTAATTAAGGCATCAGCAAGTTTGCAAAAAATGCCAGACTGCAGAACCATAGTCACTTTAAACATATTAATAAGAACCCAGAGAAAGAAACTAACAAGAAAGGAGTAAAGCGGTCTTTATTATAGGTGCTTTCCAAGAGCCACGATCAGAAGATCTAATATATATTAGTAAACCATAATGATACCTTCTTAAATGTATGTCCAAGGTAAGGACGTCCAATCTTATTTTCTTCTCTCTACTGGATGTCAATTCCACACCTTTGTGGTTCAAGTCCATATTACTGCGTTTTTACTCTGTATATTGTGCAAAAAACCCCATACCGCTGAGTTTCAGTACCATCTATAAACTTGATTTCTTACTGTTGCATTTCAACCTCGTATCTTTCCCCTTTTGCTCTATAATTTTATTCCTCAACCCACAACTCTATCTTCAGCACAACATCTTTGTTAGGATGTGGATCACTTGGTTAGAACCAACCGAAATGATGCATTTTGGTTATTTGATATGGTTTTGATTTAAAAACTATAGCCTACCCTTATGGACTGGTTTGATTTTGAAACTCCAAAACTGTAATAACCAATCGAAATTTTGCTACAAAAAATTATAGATGGTATGGTAATTTGGTCTGAGATTACAAAAAAGAATTAACTTAATGGCGTTATCTTAAAGAGTAAGATGGTGAACTCATTCGGGCCTACTAATATAGACAAAACTTAAGAATCCATCATCATTTATAATGCGGACCACAACCTCCTCTATATATTTTGATGTGAATACTCTCTCACATATAAGATCATAAGAAGCCTTCCCTCCATTTTTAAAGAGGATGCATGGCCTCCTCTTTTCTTAAATGGTCAATATGGGTAACAAACTTCACAAGTCCTGCATTGACCAAATAAGATACGAGTAGGCAGGCCTCAACTTTAAAAATGAAAGAAGATCTCCTGTCAACTTGTACGTGGAGAAGCCTCAAATCAAGGGCAGGGTAGACAGATAAGAGACAATCTTCAATAAAAGGCATTCCATTCATGTTTTATCTACTAGTATGAACAACACAAGCATGTGTTCATGCTTGGAAAGTACAGCATGCTTCAAGTGTTAAATGATTTGATTAAAAGTTTTGGATTTCATTCAGTCCAGAAAACAAAATAAATCCATGACCAAACTTAAGTTCTTTGGTTGGTTTATTTTGGTTGATGTGAATACTCTCTCACATATAAGATCATAAGAAGCCTTCCCTCAATTTTTAAAGAGGATGCAAGGCCTCCCCTTTTCTTATATGGTCAGTATGGGTGACAAACTTCACAGGTCATGCATTGACCAAATAAGATAAGAGGAGGTAAGCCTCCACTTTAAAAATGAAAGAAGACCTCCTGTCAGCTTATGTGTGGAGAAGCCTCAAATCAAAGGCAGGTTAGACGGATAAGAGACAATCTTTAATAACAGTCATTCCCTCAATGTTTTATATACTAGTATGAACAACACAAGCATGGGTTCATGTTTGGAAAGTACACCATGCTTCAAGTGTTAATTGATTTGATTAAAAGTTTTGGATTTCAATCAGTCCAGAAAACAAAATAAATCCATGATCAAACTTAAGTTCTTTGGTTGGTTTATTTTGGTACTCACTTAGATGGAACTGTTCATTACCATTTATAAGGAAACCATATTTTTCAGTTCTCTTGCGAAATTCCCCAAAAATCAACCAAACAAAACAACTAAACACCCAGGACTCCTTTGTTCTTTATATTCTATATCTCTATGCATTAAGTATGAACCTCTATACCTCAAATTCAACCTCTGAATCTCAACTTCATAAATTTGTGCTTCAACACCATGCCATTTGTGAATTACTATATATAAAAAAAACCTTGCAAGTTGTGATTAATCTTCTGTTAGTATGAAACTTTAGATCTCCTATCTATGAAAATGAATATCTACAAATATTTAAGTCAGAACGACCTTTTAATTTTCAATAGCATAGGATAGTGTCCCATCACCATGCACTCTTCCTACCAACTAACAAATAGAAGGCCAACTACCAAATAGAAGGCCGACAGCCAAGCTTTTTAACAAAAGATTTTTGCATAAATTTGACTTTGTCTGATTAGAAAGTTTAATGATATTTTATAATGACATGGAGTTTTTGCACCATGCAAGTCAATTTTATATACAGTTAAGGTGGTGGGTATTTGCAGCTTGAAACAAGGCCATGCACAACATGTTTTTCATCATAAGAATTGAAGATGTAACATGCAATTTGAAGCAAGGGCATTTGCTGAACCTGCTTCCACTTTCCATCTCAAACATAGTATAGATAATTTAAAGGGTTTTTATGAATTTTTCAGCGGTTTTAAAGCTGACTCTCAAAAGTATTTTTCCCCATTAAGCCCTGCTAAGGCATTTCTAAGTATTCGATTAGAAATCTAGATGAAGTACAAATAAAGCTAAACCATGAAAGTGCTTACCCCACAAAGAGGAACAGAGGCAGTCCCAGCATGTGGCCCCCCTAAAGAAATGAAATTCTTAACCTGTTTGGAGAAAGACAAGTTATTTGTTATTCAAAAATGTATTTTTACAAAATACTTTCAGAATGTTATGTAGAAAATTGATCTGTCGAAGTATTGATCACCCTAACACTACTTCTCTGTGCAGTAATAAAAGGAACTATGGAAGACAGTAATAGTATTTTCAAAGGGGAGAGTTAAAGGAGTTCAGATAGAGGTTGTGCTTACAGGAGGTCCACCATCACAAAACTCTACCACACCTCGACCAATTAAGTTGCCCTGTTAAACCAAAAGGGAAAGGAAAAGAAAAGGAATGAGACCTTACATGAAAGTTGTCTAACCATCAAAACCAGGTATAAAAGCCATAATTTTTTATAGCCGCAACGAAGTCTAAATTGTTAAATTTAATACATGCAGATTAGACAGCCATTCTTCTGGACTTTATTATGTATTTATTCATCCATTTTCCTGGAAAATACCATAAACATCCTTTTTCCTAAAAAAAAATTGTATGAGATTGACACAAATAAACTATTGCAACAACAAACTGTCATATCCTCCCAAGTTATGGACCTTATAGTAACATCACCTCAATACAGTTCCACAAGAATCTCAAATAAGTTGGCCAGTAGCTGAAATTAGCTATCCATTTCACTCATTACAAGAACAACTATAAATGCAAACCATTCTGGACAAGTAGAAAAACTTGTGATGTCTCAACAGAAAGCTTCAACATGATTTATAGGACAGAGCATTCAGTTTTATGGTAAACTATTGCAGGTTAAAGTCAGACAAATTCTGGAGCGACAGATGGCATGAAGCAAATGGTTAAAACTGATGCTGTTGAAACTTGACAGGTCGCACAATCTTGTGGAGTTGGCTAGCTAGAAGGTATTAGTTAGTTTTGGCAGGGGCGTTATTTGATGTTGTAGCAAAATTGGACTAATGCCTACAAATATGCGCGTCACTTAAATAGAATGTTCAGTCAAGGATATACAATTCGCTCTCTCTCGCTCTCTAGTTCTATCTTCTCCTTCTCTCTCTTGCCTGACTGTAATTTCTTCATCCCTTCCTTTTCTCATATCCTTTGCTCTTAAAAAAATCAGTACCACATCATAAACAGATGATGGAAGTGAGAATAACTAGCAGAATGAGATGAGAAAGATGAAGGCATTGAGGGAATTTATGTGATTCAGACTGCATGTGCTAAAGGAATAAGAGGGAGGTCAGCTTCTTGGCACTTGGCTCCTTGGATCTCTGCCCCACCAAAAAAGAGAGAAGTCCCAGTATCATACTTTTTAAGTAGAGAATATATTAACTGTCTGATAGGGAAAAATGTATGACAAGTTCCATTCGTATAAATTTACTTATGTTGAAATGAAAGATTGATGTTGCATCCAGCATTTACAATCAAAGAGACCAGCACTGATTCTTTCATTTTAGTCAACAATCCAAAGGAGAGCCTTTCTCTTAGATAAACACAACCTCTTTCTAGAGAAACATGGAATGGCATTACTAGATCCTGCCATGGACTTTGCACAACTGACAAGTTTACTTAAGAGGCAATGGGATGCATTAATAAATTCACACAAAATGAATATTTTCCATGAGAGGGTTGCATAACCCCGTGCCTTGGGTCACGTGTACTGACTTGTGAAGTTACTTAGATGAAGAGATGATATTGATTTCTTTCTCTCTCTTTCTTTAGGTAACCTTCATATCAATAGTTGGATATCAAAGATGGGGAGACCTTAGTACCTTGTATATATTTAATACACATGTGTGCACTCATTCATATACATGTGCACTCCACTCTCAATATCATGTTCTGACTTGGGATTAAAATGCAAATGATTTGCCTTTACAGCTTTGTAAGACTGTTCATGATCACAATCTTATTACCAGTTTCCAACAGTATGAAACAGTAATCAGGTCATGTAAGAAAAAGGATCAATAGATCTAAGGGTATGCTGAAATAAAACAAGTTACCATTTTAACTATGTAAGCAAAATAAACATCGACAGAGAGGATGCATTAAAACAAATATGTGCAACGTGGAAATAATACAAATAACTATAAATTACCTGGGAAAGACCAACTATGCTATAGCCCTTGCTCAGTTCTTTCATTTTTTTGACCTGTAGGCATAGCAACAAATTGTTATGGTCAAACAAGCATTAAAAGATAAAACAAAAAAGTTAACCATAATTACCCACAGAGCTCTCCCACCTTGTCACAAACAATTTCTGTCTGCAAACACGATACATATCAAATTGTAAGAGAGTGAGAAATGCTATATCAAAATGATAGGCTAGGTAGTATTTTCACTAAGTTTACCTGTTCCTCAAGAGGCATAAACCAGGAATCCCATGTTCCATCCCCGATTTCTCTGCACACAGGAAAGCAATTGATGTAATGGAACCACGTTTGGAAAAAAAATTAACAGGACAAATTCATTTATGAGGTCCACATTAGTGCTCATGATATATATAAGAATAAAATGAAAAGAGAGAGATTAAAATTCTTAAGGCTTGCCTTGGAAGATATTGAAACTAATATTTTAGCACACTGAAGCTTAAGAAATTTGTTAGGTTAATCGTAGTAAAAACGCTTTACATAAGAATTTTGCAGGATCACATTCTCTGTGAACACTTCATAAAATCCAATGTTTAAATAGCAAGCAACGATTTAGACAAGTAGAAAATACATATTAGGATGATTTAAATGCAACAAAGACAGGAAAGTAGATAAGCATACAAGCAATAGCCTGGAGAACCAGAAAAGTTTGTCAGTTCCTCAGTGAACTGTTTTACTCCTCGATTCTTGCATTGATCTCCAATACCTGCCATAAAAGGAAGAATAGAATAAAAGAATGAATCGCAAAAGCACAAAAATATAAAAGCAAATAGAATGTAATGGAACTATAGTATCCACAATTACGTTCCATGGTTCGACAAAATTTAAGATGCTAAGGGGAAAAAAATCTGAATGAAACAAAAGCATTCATCTAATTTTAGATTCTGCACTAAGGACAAATAAAACACATGAACAGTTTGTTCGTCTAAAATCTGCAAAACATCCAAATATTTCTAAATATTATGTATTTTATATTCTAGACAAGCTTTGCGCAATATTCTCGACAGAATTTAACCTCCAATACACAACATATTCACATGCATATCATGATTTTTCATGCTATGCAAACGAAGGATAAGTTCAATTTTAAAATTCTCCCTATTAAATAAAATAAAAGAGTATGCAAGAGCAAATTAAGTTGCTAAGAAACAATTCAACTTTTAAATCTTCAGGCTATATTCTCCATTATCCTCCACCTAATCTGCAGCTTATTTTAAATACCCACAGAAAGTTCATCTTTTTTTTTTCTTTCAAATTCTTCATAAAACAGATTAAATAGAAACCGTGTTGTTGTTTAGGCATCATATCTAAACACAAATTTAATGCCACTGCTCAAGGCCAATTGCCAAACCCAGTAATAACATCACGCTACAACTATCTTCTCATTCATAAAAAAGAAAATCTTCTCATAAACAAAACAGTACAATTCACTTTAATAGTAAACTACAGAGAAGCACAACAATACTTTCTACAGATAGACAAACCAGATTCCAAAGAATTCCATAATCAGCTTTTATCTGACTAAATCCACACATCCAGAAAGAGAAAAGTGCCAAGTATTCGAACAGATAAGTAAAAAAAATCAAATAAAAAAAAAAGGCAAAAACTTTGGAAGAGAAAAGGAGATGATTACCATGAAGAACTATAAAGGGTAAGGAATGTGCAACTGGGTCAATAACAAAAATAAAAACAACGAAGAGAAAGGCAAAATAAGGGAAGAGAAAAGCCATGATTGGGATTTTGTGTTCGTGATGGTAGTAACACGTTTTTTTGAAAAAATAGAAGACAGAAAGGAGACAGGTAAGATGGGAGAATGTGATTAGTAGATACTAAATTGAGAATGATAAGTTCTATTTAGGGGGCTTTTTAATTATTGTTATAATATAGGGACTAATCAGTTAGTTTTGATAAACTGAAGGAACAAAATTACACATCACAGTTTTTTTCTATGTTTATGGGCCCCGTGGGCCTTGGTGTGTATATGGGTTGGCAGGAAAAAACAAGTGTGAATACTGAAAGCGTACCGTTTTTTTCAACTAATTATTTTGCAATCGTACGTGAAAAGATGCCATTTTTTTCAACTCATTATCTGCTAGCTGGTGACAGTCATGTGGGCAGCAGTCCTATAAATGCTTCTTGGTGTGAAATCGAAAAAATATATTACAAATAATTGCCTAATTGGTAATATTAATTTTCATGTTATTTATTTGGCATACTTATTTTGTCGACAGCAATTACCAAGAATTATGGTTACCTGCCACTCTTCCTTCCATGGTTTGTTTACTTTTTGGTATTTGGTATTAAGGTTGTTGTTGTAGTTGTGGTTTTAAAAAAGTTGTTTTATAAAAAATATTTTTACTTGAGGTTGGTTTGGAAAAATATATGTTTGGTTAAAACTATGGTTGAAATTGAGGTTAAATAAAAAGTAGTTTAATGTGTTTGGTTAAAAAATTGTATTTCAAATTGAGGTTATAAAATAATTAAAATATATATATATATATATATTAATGATTTTTAATTTAAATATTATAGATTTAACTACTGTTATTACATCATGAAATAAATAATATTGATATCAAATATTTTTTATTATTCCATTAAACTATATGCAATGTCATCACATACATACGAAATCTATCCAACAAGAACTATATTTTCCATAGTTTCATAAGCGCGCAGCAACAAAAACTGAATTTTTTGTTACGTCATCAAGCGATCTCCTTCTAATTTTTTGAATAAAACACACTTAAAATTAAAATAAAAAATGAATTTTTTTTAACTGGGTCGGACCCGGCAAGAACATAATTGGAATTGCAATCAAATTTCATAAATGCTACGTTATCATGCGATATCCTTCTAATTTATGTAGTGTTATTAAATAATATTAAATACTAGTTTTTCGAGTAAAACTCAATTTTTTTAAAAAAAAATTTACAATTTCATTACGTATAAAATTCATTCAACAAGAACTACAGTTTCCATGATTTTTTGAGCGTACAATAAAATTAGGTAAAATATTATCATGAATAAAATTGAGATTACAGTACGAGTAAATTTAATTCACCTTAAACTAATTTTTTTTTAAAACAAAAAAAAATTATTGTTCACGTTCACGTGAACAGTGCGAGTGAAATCAATTAACTGCACTGGTTTTTCAGGAAAAAAAAAACTAAACTTTTCACGTGAACAATACGAGTGAATTAATTCACTCACACTGGTTTTTCAAAATAAAATAAAAAACTGTTCACTTTAGTGAACAATGCGACAGTGGAGCATGGCTCCACTGTTGTGGTTCCTCCCCCACAAGAAGCAGCAAAATGATGCTTCTACAAAACCTGCGGTACCATCTTTGTTTTTAATGGGTCCTACCACTATAAAGAACTTTTTTCTTCTTAACCAAACGGTATTATGTGTGGTTGCGGGTGAACCTCACGCGCAACCACGTTACCAAACAGGCTATGTCTCGAGGAGTCTACGAGCATCTTAAAAGCTTAAATTACATTTGTTGCTGTGATAGTAAATATTTTTTTTTTTGAATATATATATTAAATTTATTTTTAATATTACTTTATTAAAACAATCTAAAAACACTAAAATTTTTAATTTAAAATAAAAAAAAAAACATTTCAAATTATTCTCTAGTATCGTTACCATGTCAAGACCATGGTAATGATCAAAAGGAACCTGAATCTTGAACCCTGCGATTTGCACAAATCTGAAGCAGTTCCACCAGTGGCAAAGCTTGTCAGCGAGATTTGATGCCCACAACTCTGACGTTGCACATGTCATGTATGGTCCGACATACAACGGGATAGAGGATCATTTCTCACAATTGGACCAAATTGGTTTGGTCACTTTTATTTTTTTTAATTTTATTCAGCATCATTAACGTCCTGTTTATTTGTTGGAAAATAGTTTTTTTAAAAAAGTAAATTTTGGAAAAATAAATTCCGGGAAAGTAAATTATTTTTCAATATTTAATAGTGTAATGGAAAATAAGTTGGAAAACATTTTCCAGTGTTTGGTTATATCATAAAAAATGAGCTGGAAAATAACTTATTAATATTTTATTTTTTTCAAGTTTATTAAAATAATGAGGAACAAATCTTACAAATTAAAAAGTTGAATGAGAATGAAATTGAAAAAAAATATAGTTTCATAAATTATCTCAAATAAAATAAATAATAATCAAAATAATAGAGATCAAATCTAAAAAATAAAAAAAATTAAAAGATGAAGAAATTAAATAATAATAATTAAAATTTTATAAATTATTTCGAATAAAATAAGTAACAATAAAAAAAATAAGGACCAAATTTGATAGATAAAAAATTTCAATAAAAAAATAATAAGGAAAAAGCAAATAACAATTATAAAAATGAGGACCAAAGTTAATATAAAAATTAAATTTTAAGAGATGAAATTGAAAAATAAATATTCAAAATAAAAAAAAAAAAATATATATATATATATATATATATATATATATATATATATATAGCAATCAAAATATATCCAAATTGGATATAATCAGCAAATAATATGATATTTTTAAATTTTTCACAACTTCCGGAAAGTGTTTTCCGCCCAAAATAAACAGAAAACACTTTCCTGGAAATCAAGCCAAATTTTCCTTTGACTGGAAAGTGTTTTTCGTTGACCAACTTTTCTAATAACAAACAAACACAGGAAAGTTTGAAAAGTGGTTTCCAGGAAACCACTTTTCGGAAAACAAACATATCAAGTTTGTTGAAAATTGATATTTTTTATTTTTTTTATTTTATTTTTATAGAGTTATCCCAATATTATATCTTGGGTTATAAATTCACTAGGTTTGACTTAAACCTTTTTTATTTTTCATTGCTTTTAATTATTTTTTTTTTAAAATTTAGCTCTTCAATATTATATTGGTTTGAGAATTGAGTTTCGTAATTTATTCAGTTTACTTTTTATGGAGTTATCCCGGTCCGACCACTAGGTTATAAATTTGATTTGATTTTTGCTAAAGTAGAATGATAAAAAATTATCATGGTTCTTTTGGATGACGTATTTTTTAGAATTCACATATGTGATAGCTCAAACAGACTTGAGTTAATTTTTATTTTGTAATTTTTTTTTTTTTTATTTTGTCATTTTTATATACTGAAAATTGAGATTCATATTTTTTTTATTTTTCTTTCTATACAATCATGTCATTCTAATTTAATTTTTATTTTGATAGTAAATAAGATCACTAAGATGTTTTAAGAATGTTATAAAGATATATTTTCATAATATTGCAAGTGTTCATCTTTTGCATTGAATCATTGTTGTTTTTCCTCTTTATTTCCTGTCGATATCTTATTTTCTAATTATATTATTAAGTTAATTGAGTTTATTAAAATTATTTAAGTCAATGACCAAAATCTCATATTTGTTTTCTTTTTAAAAAAATATTTGCAACGTTTTGATATCTTTTCTACGATGAAAAAAAATAAATAGACACGCGGTAGAGTACGGGTCACCTATCTAGTCATTAACTATAAATTAAAAGTGAAGGGAGTTTTATCATCTCACTCCTCACAAAGCACTATCTATTTGAACAGTGCTTTGCTTTTTAAATTTTTTTAATCAATGTTTTTTTTTAAAATTTTATTCTTTAATATTAGATTTATTTTTTTATTGAGTTGTCATACTCTTATGACACAGATCGCGGGTTTGGCCAGTTAATTCGGATGACTTAAGTTTTTTTTTTTAAATTTCAATTAATGTTTTTTTCAATTTTATTATTTAATATTGAGTTGATTGAAAATTAGACTTCATGATTTATTTTGTTTACTTTTTATTATGTTATTTCAACCTTATGACCTGAGAATGGTGCTTAACGAGTTAACCTGAGTTGACTCTAGTTGTTTTTTGTGTTATATTTCTAATTGATTTTTTTTTTCAATTTCATCATTCCATATTGGGTTGGTTAGGAATTGAGCTTCATATATATTTTTTTTTTCTATAGGAATATCTCAGTCTCACGATCAAGATCGCAAGTTTTAGCATTTTAACCCTGGTTAAATTAGGTTTTTTTTTTGTTTTTTTTCTAAGAGGTTATCTTGTTCTCATGTCCCGGGTCACAGGTCCTTCAACATTTAATTTTTTTTTAATGGGTTGTCCTCGACTCATGATCTGAGTTGTGGATTTGACTGGTTAACTCAATTGACTTGATTATTTTTCTTTTTTTAATGGACTTTTTTCTTGAGTTTTATCATTTAATATTGTGTTTGATTGAAAATCAGACTTCATAATTTGTTTCAATTTTCTTTTTATTAGGTTATTCCGGTCTCATGACCCGGTAATAGTGCTTAGTGGGTTAACCCGGGTTGACTTGACTTATTTTTTGTGTCATTTTTTTAATTAAAATTTTAATATATTTTATTATTCAATATTGAGTCTGACATGCGCGATTAAAAATTGAGCTTCATAATTTATTTTGATTTGCTCTATATGAGGTTATCTTAGTCTTATAACCAAAGTTATGGATTTGAAAGTTAACTCAGGTTAAATCAGGTCATTTTTTATTTTCTTTGTATGAGGTTATATTAATCTGATGACTCGGGTCAAGGATTTGGTGGATTGACTCATGTTATTTTTTACGTTCTTTTTTAATTGATTTTGTTTAATCTCATCCTTTAACATTTGGTTGATTAAAGATTGGAACATTTGGTTGATTAAAGATTGGAATTCATAATTTTTTTGATTTGTTTTCCATGATATTATCTCAGTCTTATGACCCGGATCGCAGGTTTTAATAGGTTAACTGTGGTCACTCTTTTCGTTCCTTTTATAATTGATTTTTTTTTTCAATTTTATCTCTCAACATTGAGTTGATTGAGAATTGAGTTTCATAATTTATTTTAATTTGTTTTTTATGGGGCTATCATAATCTTATAACCCGGGTCGCAGATTTAACATGTTAACCCGGGTTAATCCAAGTTCATCTAATATATTGTTATTTTAATATTATAAAAAGATATCATCTTGAAAATATTTTTGATCGAACTATGTTTTTACAGATTATATGGGTTGTTTTTTGACGTGCAAAGTCAATCGAGTTACAATAAATCAACTCTCACACAATTCAAATTTTATTTTACCAGAAAAAAATATTAATAACATCTAAAAATTTACTTTCAAGAAAAAATTAACCCAACTCAAAACATATCGCAGTTTAATTATCTATAGCTAGCTAAGTCTGTTTTTCTACAATACATAGCGACAGCGCTCGACTTCTGTTACTAATAATATCCTTCTGAAATCTCAATCTTTAAAGGTTGTCTTGAGGATGCGGGGAACGAAACATTCATTTGTACTTGTATACTTGCCTAAAGTAGATTCTCATTTTCTGCCTCTTCATCCACCTTCAGTTTCTGCCTAAAGTAGACTTTGATGCTAATCATTGTTGTCATCACGAAAACAAACACCAGAATGATCAAGATCATAGACCCAGTTCCACTTGACAATAAATGTACAATTGAAAAACCTGCACAAGTAATTATGATTTGAATGTTAAACTGATCTCCAGATCAAATTATTTACACAGTTGCATCTAAAAATGGCAGCAGAGGACCTAAATGGAAAACAACAAACTTTAATATTTTAATTTCTCAAGGATGAAAAGGGCATAAGTGCTTAGTAATTGTGAAAAATGTGTGTGGGTACTGTAGATAATACTTATAAGTGAAAAAAAGTGAGTGTGACATTTTAGAAAATGGGTGTTCTCTCTGGTGCCCAGGACACTTCATCAAATACCCAGAAGGTTTTTCCTAGTAATGTTTACAATTCAAAGTCATTGCCAATTTGACCAACCTGTTCCAGGCATCAGATCAGTAACCTCTTAGTCAGCAATGTCTAGTAGCTAGCAGTGGACCGGGATTAACACAAGCAGAGTATACTGTTGATCCACAATTTACACTTGACTACAAACAGGAATGTTTTTGTTGTGTTTTTCAAGCTAGCAAACGTTATATTCAACGATCAATCCTGTTCTATTTACTGTGTTGTGACTGCAGATACAAAAACTGAAATGGCCATTCTACAGAATTGCTATGTTAGAGAGGATCTGAAGAAAATGTAAAGATCACGAAAGGTGTTGACTTTACCTTTATCCTGTGCTATGCTGGGACAGCCTGTTTTCAGTCCTTCTTTGGACTGGAACACACACGAGCCTCCTCTTGATTCACAATCTTCACATCCAGGCAAACTCCAAGTCAATCCAAGGCCAAAACTATTGTCAGCAAGATAAGGACTGTATGAAAATGGAATGGGAATAGTTTTCAATTGCCTGCAAGAAAATGGCATGTGAAACGAGGATTCTACGGTGTAAACATGATTCCTGGAGTCACTCAAGCATGAAACTTCGTTGAGAGAAGGCGAAAGCCTGGTTGAACAGTTGAGGTATGTGAAATTCTTCAAAAGATAGTAATACTGGAAAGGTGTGCCAGAGGGGTTGAGATTAAGAAAGACTTCATGGACACAATTTTTGGGGTCAAGAAGACTGAGTTTTCTGAAGTCATAAGAGATGGATTTCACAACCAAGGGTCCATAAGATGGAAAATCAATCATGGTGGTGTTTTCTTTGCAGACAAGGTCGAAACCAGGTTGACCACAGTGCTGGGGCTGCCGGCCTGCTACCCGGAATGGGAAACGAATATCAGGACCGTCGTGACTGCACTTAACCGTTGGGCAGTTGGATTCAAGAGCCTTTATGGTTAGAAACATGGAGAAAAAGAGAATATAGAACATACAAGCATCCATTGTTTGTAATAACAAAGACGCAACTCACAAGGTCCGGCAATACTAAGTAGTTTGGCTGGTTCTCCTTGCTTCTTCCCCCTCTCTATGTCATATAGAAAGACTTGGCGCAAAGACCTTGTCTGATTGATATGTAAGCAAAATAAAAATCCATTTATATAGTCAACTGTCAGCTTATCAAGAAAATATTTACTCCTCGCTATAAATTAATTGCCTTCTAAGTAACTTGTTTCCTAGTACTTTACTAATTTTACCGAGGAAATCTTACGACTGCTTTTCCCAGTGGAACATACAAAGATGCAAACAAAATATATTATTTTCTATGGAAAAAAAAGCACTAGGAAACACGTTACTTAGACGGCAATTAAATAATTAATTAATTTTTACTTTTCCTATTAGGCACCTCTTTTCTAGAGAACGTAAAAGACTGGAAGAGAGACGACCTTAACTGAGTGTGAGACTGCCCTAAGTAACATGTTTGCATTGTGGCGTTTATTTACTTTTAGTCTTTTACTCTTTTGTCATGCTGCTTTCGCTAAACAAGGTGCAAGAATATTTGCTTTACAGAAAGTAATGGGTTTCTTGCAAGTTTCCTCAGGCCTTCGAAATTCGGTTTAATAATATTCAAGAGGCTGCTTGGGACCCAACTAGGGCATAGGAACAAAGTTAGTAGCTCCAGGTTGACTAAAATCCAACCGATGGCCTCTCTTTTACGAAATCTTTAGGCCTCCCTCGATTTGAAGGTGGATTCCTTCGAAAAACGAACTTCAAGGAAAATAATTTATCGTGTTCTTCACCCATTTTTCTTTTGTCTGACAGCATGTTGTATATTGTTAAAATTGAAGTAACGCTGACGACTTTGCAAGAGATTCTGGACATCTTGGCTAAAATTCATGCAATTTCACAGTATAAAAGTAAGTGGGTTGAATTCCTAACTGGGACATTGGTCTAATGGCAAAAGACTCGAAAAGTCAAGTTCAGACTTTTGTTGTTCAAGATGTGTAAATTACTCGTAGCCTTCCTACAAGCACTCTCTTTCTTTTTCTATTTTGTACCTATCGACAAAACCATTTCAGCAATCAACTTTATTCCTTTTTACTGAAGTGATAACTACTACATTCATGAATATGCATATTGAAAACTTCAGGAGATATGAATTGAATTAATGTTAAAGTTTCCATTTCTATAAATTAATATCATCGAATCCATTGCGGCCACGCATGGAATGCTTGACTCGCTGGATTGGCATTCTATTATATCAGCGTACACCGAACATGACCTTTTTCATTTGCATCAGAGTTCATGTCAATTCCAACTTAAAAAGAAAAAAAAAGTATAAACGATCCACATCAAGTACTCCAACAAAGAGAGCTTCTTTGAAATTGATATATATGAGCAGCCCGATTAGGGTTGTCTAACTATGAAAGTACATAAGCTGTTTTGGTACGAGAAGAGGCTGAGGTATAATAATTTATCTAGAGAAATCACAGGCACTCTGGGGCGAGATTATCATATACCAGGAAACATACACTGAAGCATTTAAATAATTCAGCCAAGGCACATTCTCCGATCTACTGAAGATCGTACACCAAACTACAAATAATAGAGAGATAGAAAGAAAAGGAATTGCAGGACAAACCCTATAGGAGTTCCCTTGCTAGCCTCACTGGTTTCTCCTTTAAAAATGCAACTTCACCATTTGGTGAAGTGAGCAGATGATGATTTGAACCCTCTTCTTCGCTCCTTGATGTTGTAGATGATCCAACAGATTCCAACCCGTCGTCATCGTCTACATCGGTATTAGATCAAGGTAAGAAAACATAATATTCATCAAAATACCAAACAACCACATGCAGAAGTCTCCTGGCCTTTACATGCACACACCAATGTAGAAGAGCAACACCCCTTCTTTACAATCAAAGCAGTCATTACAATGAGACCTAGAGCTCAATCATTTGAATGGAGATGGTTTCCCTAACTATATATGCACTGTTCTAAACCTGAATGACCACCTATGCAGGTAGAATAATTATGAGAGCCATGCATCACCATTTAAGTCCCAAACAGTGAGACAGCTAGGACAATCTGCAGCCAGCAGGCAGTTTAGGCCACAGATTTCCATTGTTCAAGTATGTCGCCCAATCATTGCTATCACGATCCATTTTCTACATTATCAAAAAAATCAACAAAGAAATGCTCCTGAGGTTTTTTCTAATTTATTGTACCAGGATGTTGTTGGGTGGCTCTACCTCTGCGTCACATGTGACTGTTAGTTTGCTTCTTGGGCTTTGACCCCATTTCTTATAAAAAAAAGAAGTAATCAAGAATACACAGTAAATCTCTTTGTAGAGGAATACAATTTTATACAGAGCCTTCATCAACTTTGGACACCCAGTAAGAAAATTTCTCTTACAGCAAAAATCTTGAATTAAAAGAGCAGAAACATGATTAATGGAACAAACTTACCAGAAAACGTTGGATGATCTGGAAGATGTCTAACTGCTGTGATCTGTATACTTTCTGGCAGTAAACAATTACAGAAAGAACCTGAAACTTCAAATAAAAACTCCTTGATCAGATTGGGAAAAAAAATAAAACTGGACCCCAAAATCCAGTTTTAGCAGCTAGGCTATATAACCCACATTTATATTATTTGCAAATATAAAAAGCAACGTTGGTTATTAAACAGTTATTGTTAACATGCAAACAGTGGGCCAGGCATAGCTGGATCCAGCTCTAACATATATTCCAACAAAGAGCCACATTTAGAGTTGTGTAATTTATTTATTTTACAAAAATAATTGGTTACTTGAGCGTGCAGAGTACTAGGCCTAGAAGATCTCCAGTGGACTAGAAAGTAGCTTCTCATATAACATGATATGTGACTAACCTAATCGAGCCATCCGATTTACCCATCCAGGAATAGGCTTTCCAGTTAATCGCTTACAGACTTCATCAGTAAAGTGGTTGCAATTCTTGGCAATCAAATGGTAATTGTCTCCATGATATTTTGCAGACAGGTGTTCTATGAATGACCGAAATTCTGATCGAGACATGTTGGTGCTGCCCAATAACACAGACCGTCGAAAAATAAAGCCTGGACAACTTCTTGGTTCCACCTCAAACACCCCACTGGTAGGGTACTCATGGGCTCCGAAGCCATACTCCATGCCATGTACTGATTGAAAGATTAGTTGCAACAAATTAGTGCGCATAAATTTTCAAAAAAGAAATACTGTAGAAAACATGGACAGGTTGATATATTATTCACACAAACCTGATACTAGAGTAAAATATATATCACTGAATTTGAAACATTAAGATAGTTAGAAAATATCAATTCAGTTTGGTTTCGCTTGCCAACTAAAACTGAGATCAATTTGAAGTGCTATTAAGGATTATCAAATTACCACAGCTGTTAAAATTACTTTTAGCCAGATAAGAATTAAAGTGTTTTTTTTTTTTTTTTTTTTTGCTTTAGGAGTTTGAGAGGGCAGTTGTTTGTGCCTTGATTTCCTAAGAAATTTTTCTCCTGAATAACAAAAGTGATAGCGATCTTTCCTGTTAGACCGCTTGCATATAACTATCTACAAATAGCCACAGTCAGTGATTCAGATTAGAGCACTGCCAAATGCTGATAGGAACTGTAGAAAACACATGTGAAGCAAGCAAGTAACACCAAAAAGGTTTAAAGGAGTCTTGCAGCATTATCTGATAAAATAACCCTAGTGCCATCAAATATGATGAGATGTGATAAGCTGAGATCTGATCGCACTGCCTTAAAAGCACCCATAACAACGCATTCTAAAGACAGTACCATGCTTGTAGGTGAAGTAGCAAACTCAAACTTGAGGGATCTTGCAATCATGAGAATTCTAAGTTGAGGGATAGAATGCTACAAAACTTGAGTGGTTTTCTTGTAGCCCTTCCTGGTAATCACTTGATTCCATACCTAACTGATGTCAGCTATTAGGCTATCTGTCCCGGTCCTGCACACAGTAAGCAACTAGGCGCAGCACAGCACCTGTGATTTTAACTATAGTAACCTTGAATTATCACATCCTAATTAAGCCTTTCCAGGAAAAGGGGTGTTAAAACCTTCCATCATCTTGCCAAAAGAAATTCATATCTCAGGGTCATACTAATGAACATCTAGAGGAAACTATCCTACATCCAGTACTAAGTTTTCCTTTTAACTCCAAAAGGAAAAGCTTCAATCAGATGTGACTAAGCCATCTCATGTCCACTATGTTAATACACAATGTGGTTAATTTCAAACAAAAGAACCCTAGAGAGGAGTGTAACGAGAGGAGAATTGGGCCCATGTGTCTAGTGTACAGAAAAAGCTTCACTAACCTCACATACAGTTAGCTCTATCCAATCTGACCAGTGATTCTCAATCATGCAAATTTGAAAAGATGTTAGCACTCCCCCACAAAAAAAGCAAACATATTAAATATGAAATATGTTTCAGTATTCCAAATCATCTATATTGTATCTCTAACAATACTGCTGCCAAAAAGAATAAATGAACCCAAAATCAATGAAATTAACTCTGTATTGTTAGAGATACGCTATAGATTATTTGCAATATTTAAACATATTTCGTATTTCATATGTTTGCTTTTTTGTGGGGGAGTTTTAACATCTTTCCAATTTTTGCTGGTGATGCAACATCACTGGTGTTATTAAATTTCATATTTAACAACCAATTAACTTTACAAAAAAACAAGTAATAGAGAGAAAGTAGAGGGCAAGCATTTCTATTTGAAAACCATATAGTGGCAAACAGGGGAGAATTGCCTAAATGAAGGGGAGTTGCTTATGCATAATGAAATTATAAGGCCACATCATTAGTCAGTTTCCTTGCAAGTTAATGCAACCATTTTCTTCATGGCTACACCCAAATAACTTAAATAATCTCATCAGAGTTCAAACAAATATAAAAATTTAAGAGATTATATTATCTAAATGATATTAACATAAAGAGTAGTGAAATCCACACTTTGCAACATACAATATTGTTTGCTAAAGAGATTGAACATTTGGATAACATTTTTCAAAATTTTACAGAACCTAATATAGATGAATCAAACTTTCTTTTCCACATTATATTTAAAAGTTGAAGGCAAATTATCAAAGCAAAAGAAGCCCGTCACAGTCAACATTTTCTTTCTAGTGTGCAATCCACAATACATTGTGGTTTCACAGTCTGGCATGATACAGATTTTCCAAGGCAGTTATTCAAGGTGCTTGTGAGTTTCTATGATTGTTCTTTCAAATATTGAGCGGATTTAATAAAGGTCTGCTTCTTATCATCTCCGTCTTCCCTCGTTTATATATTTCCAGTGCATTTTCCTGCACCCTCCCCCCCTCCCTCCCTCCCTACAGTAATTGTAGGAATACTTCATTTTTCCAATAAAAAATTAGGGAAGTCTTGTGAGCAGTGTGTTCAAATTCCCTTGCAGTAGGAAATGCTGCTTAGCACGATCTTTTTAGTTAACAATGAGCATTTCTAAAAGTTAGCCTATTTCCACAAATACATGGTGTCACCACAAAGTCCACAAAGAAGAGACCATCCGTCCTTGCTCACAATCTCTTCCAGTTTATAACTTTCATTCTAAAAGTTTGTGAATGTGCAGACCTCTGAAGGAAATAAACCAGCACAAATCTGCTCTTTGCTCCCTCTAGATTAATTTAGGAAGATTGACATGAGTTATGTTACATGTGCAGGATGACAGACATAAGAAAATTTGGATTGTGAATGTATCCTCCCAATGAAACAATAATTATTCTATTAGCATCTATAAAGCTAGATAATTTGCATATTTGTAAACATTATCTCTTTTGAATTAAATACAAAAAAGATTGCATTGCTTGCTTTCAGAATTAGAAGCACATTTAAGTCGCTATTTTACTGTATATTGCATCTTTTACTCCATGTCCACTTCATATTGGTTTAAACATTCTTTGACTGTGATAAATGCATCATAGAGATACATCGGTCCATGTCTCGAGATATCTTTGACTCTTATTTGCAAGAATCCTTTACTCTTAGGTGATCAACCCCATTGCAAACGCAAACTTCTTGTGTTGATCCTATAAAAAATGGTACACTTCTCTGGCTCATGATTCCCTCATCATGAATTTCAGCCTATCTTAAAAAGTCTCCAAAAATAGAAGTTTTACCCCAACATACCCCAACACCAAGAGCAAAATGAGATATCTATGCAGGTCGAACAGTGATTATCACTAGTAGTTTCCATTAGTCCACAACTATCATGCCGAAAGTGAAAAACCTAGAATACTCTTACAAGAAGCAAAATTCAACTAGAAATGCCAAAATTATGCACAATTAAGCAGGGGAAAAAAAAGATTCTATCATCCATTAAAAATCAATAAATTACCTTCAATACCGGAATGGAAGATCCCAAGACCAAACCAGTAGAGGTAGTTATTTATAGGTGTAAGATCATATATGTTAAGATACAACATCACACGACTGCTCCCTCCATTACTCTGCTCCTTCTCCGAGCTTGTACTCGAGCTCGAGCTCAAAGGAAACAACCGCATTGTTTGCAATCAACAACTCTGCAATTTATAGTCCAAAATTTCTATATCACAAGCTCACCATCCTCTACATCAATTCAACAGGGCCCTTAAAAATCATAATAACAGAAATATTACAAGAGCAGCATGGAAAACTGAAGCTACGAAAAGTTTAAGCAAGCAGTCTGGTTGCTGTGAATAGTGAAAAAAGTAGGGGGGGGGGATAAAAGAAAAATATGCTGACTGTTTAGTTTTTTTTTAATTCTTTCTTGCATTTTCTCGGAAAACAAACAGAGGATACAAAGAGAGAGTTAGTTTACCAATAAACTGAGAGTGGAAGGAATTGAAGCGACAAGCCCTAGCAAGAATAAAAAATTAGATACAAATAATCAGAAAAGAATTCAATTCTAACAGAAAAGAAATGGCAATATTTATTTATGAATGTAAGCGCAGAGAGCGTACGAAAGATTTTGTAAATATAGATAGATAGATAATTAGGAAATTGGGTTTCTCAGGTGTGAGAGGATTTGAATCAATTTCCGCTGTTCTTGTATTTCCTTCCAAGGGAGGAGAGAAAGGGAGATAGATTGCTTCAATAATTAGAGCTTCTACGTGATAAAGTTAATTTTTATTTTTATTATTATTAATTGATTGATTTATGGATTAGGAAATTGTGTTTGTCACCTCCTCCATTTTCTTTTTTTTAAAAAAAAAACATTCCATAATTCCGTATCTCTCACAGTTTCACATGTTTCTCATTATTACTGTACCAAATGTAAATTTTTATGTTTTATCATTTTAAAATTTTAAAATGGCATAGAATTTTGTTTAAATTCGTATTTGAAATTGTATTTTTTTTATTTTTTAAATTATTTTTTTTATTTAAAAATATATTAAGATAATATATTTTTTATTTTTTAAAATGTATTCTTAACATCAATACATTAAAACGATTTAAAAAACATTAAAAAATTAATTTTAAATAAAAAGAAATTATCTTTTAAAAAACAATATTTCTAGAGCAAAAACAAACAAAACACAAGGTAATCAAGAATAAAAAAGTTTTATATATAGACAAACATACACACACTCACACAGAGAGAGACATATGAATTACTTTTTCCTGGATAAGGTGATGCCTCTGCAAGAATGGAAAGGAACGTATGATCCAAGCTCTCTGCAAAAGCACAAAATGAATGAACATTCTATCAGATAAAAACACTAGTTACAGTCCAAAACCAGTGGCGAAGTGGAGATTTTTTAGTTATGTTCATTGGTCATTACAGCACTGTACCTACCTACAATCCAAGCTACATGAGACTGAAATTCTGGGTTTTAGAATATGCCCTCCCAGACAAAACATATGTCACAGCAAGTTACGTGCAGAATTATTTTTGAAAATAAAAATAAAATTATTTTTTTATATTTTTAAATAATTTTAATGCATTGATGTAAAAAAAAATATTCTAGATGTGCAGAAATTAAACAAGTGGATCATTAAGTTCCAAAAAAGTAGCTAATAATAATACTAATAATAATCCAACGACTGCTGCCTGAAAAATAAGAAATGTGTTTAAGTCATTGAACAGATAAAGAAAGCATTGTTAATCTTAATAATTAACCAAACTTTCAAATGAAAGCAGTGACCCCTCCTCCGGGGGACAATGCCTTCATATCATTGTCGCGCATCACACATGGCATTGTCTATCTTTGCCTCTGAAAGCGGCTATGGTGGTTGGAAAATGGATTTTGAGCCAGCCCAAAATTTATATATATATAAATAAATAACTAAATTAAAGCTGAAAAAGAAGATTAAGTGCTTGGGTCTGGATGGCCAATAAACTTGGCCTATCAAAAGAAATGGGTTTTTTTTCTTTTTATTTTTTCATTAGCAAAAAAAATAAATGACATGTAGTTAATTTTATTTAAAAGAAAATACATAAGTGCATATGAAACATCTTTTCTCTACCCAACTTCTCATCATCAAATATATGGTCGGAAAATTAGGTTAGTGATTTTTTAATCTAAAAATATCATTTTCAATTTATTTTACCTAAAAACACAATAAAAACTCATGCGATATCAATAAACCAATAAATCAACTCAAAACATCCTAAAACTTGTTTATAAATACAAAATCAAACTGAAAAAAAAAATCATCTCTTGGTCTATTTTTTTGGCAAGAAAAAGATAAAAAACCACCCCAGCATAACTCTTCTTGTCGAATGAAAGTTGTTAACACAAAAAATAACATTTTACTTAGTCGAAATATGATCGACTAGTAACTTTCTATTTCTTTCATTATTTTTCAATGATTTTTTCTATTATTTTTAAAATCTAGAAACTGAAAATTAAAAAAAATAAAGTTATCAGCAAAAATCAAAATTTTAAAAACCAAAACGTTCGTGAATTAAAAAAGAAGGAAATAGGTGGGCCAAAATGATTTTTTTTTCGCGTGAATTTCACTCTGGACACGATTATTAAGCCATGTTTTATATTCTAGTATTTTATTTTTTTAATTGGTTTTTTCTATAACAAAATATAAGAATTAGTTATTAATTCGACCCATAAAAAAAATTAATTACCAAAACCAAAAAAAATCACTACTTGAGTCCATAATCCACCACTTCAGTGACATGTGAGGGAGTACATAGTATGCATGTACTATGCAAAACCCTGAACTCTTTTATTATTTTTTATAATTATAATTGTAATATTTAATTGAACTGAAAAACGCATAATTAAACTTCTGAAAAAGGCATAATTGTAGCTCCTGAAGGTTTGGTGCTTTGGTTGGTCATCCGCACGAGAACCCTTTAGTTAAGATTATTTCTTTCCTATTCAGGTCCAAAAGTAAGCTGCTCAGCTCATCATATAACACTCGTTTAACTCTGATTGGGTATCAGGACCCAATGCTTGTCCCTGATTCGGCGTTTGTTTACGAGTCCGTTTGTTTACGCGGTAGAAATTGCATTTCAATCAAAACGCAGAAACCAAGTGTTTTGTAAAGAAAAAACCATTACTACTGTTCATGGGGCCCATAACTTTCTGTGTTTGCAACGCAGGATTGGAAGAAGCAAGTGTAACATGCTTTTCTTGCACTGTGGTGTTAATTGCTAACATGAACAGTGCAAATTTTCTTGCACTGTTCATGTTAAAAATAGTGAACAGTGCAATTCTCTTGCACTGTTCACTTGCACTGCGTGAACTTTTTTTTAAAAAAAAAAAACTAGTTTAGAGTAAATTTTATACATGATAATATTTTATCTAATTTTATTACACGTTAAAAAATTATGGAAACTGTAGTTCTTGTTAGATAAATTTTGTACGTAATGAAATTGTAGATAGTTTAATAGAACAATAAATTTTTTTTATATAAAGTATGATTTATTTCATGATGTTACCGCAATATTTAAATCCACAATATTTAAATTAAAAACCATCAATATTAATTTATATTTTTTAAAATTATTTTATAACCTCAATTTCAAAAATATTTTTAACCAAACACATTATATTACTTTTTCTTCAACCTCAATTTCAACCACAGTTTTAACCAAACACCTATTTTTTCAAATCAACCACAACTAAAAGTATTTTTTATAAAACAACTTTTTTTAAACCACAACCACAACAGCTACCGCAATACCAAACACACTCTACTTCACAGATGCAACAGAATGGCTCAACTCCATTTCTCGGATACCTTCTGACGTAATATATAGTGTAAATTAATTAAATTAAAAAAAAAAAAAACTAAAGGAGAAGGAAGGACGAAGGAGGTTTTACCATGACACCGGAGACAAATTACTATTTATTAAAATAGGAATTTGATGAAATTGTACTTGGCCCAAAAAAATCAGTAAATTATGTATTGGAAGCAAAATGTTCTTTAGAGAGTGATACGATTACTGTACCAATTTAGAAAAATTACTATTTATTGAAAATTAATTTTTATGTTTTTTTTCTTTTTATTTATCTTGATGTTGTGGTAATGATTGCAAGGTTAACAGATTAATTCGAGTTGGTTTAGATTTTTTTTTAATTAAATTTTTTTTTGTTTTTTTCTTTAATATTGGGTTATTCAATAATTAAATTTTATGATTTTATTCAATTTGACATCATGATTGGGTCAAAAATTTTGTATCTTCACCTAGGTAAAAAAATTTGATCTTTTTTTTATTATATTTTTTTTTTGATTTTTTTTCTTCAATATTTTATTTATTAGAAATTGAGTTTCAATTTTTTTTTCTATGGAGTTCTCACATTTTTTATTTGGTTTATTAGAAATTGATTTATTAGTGAAAAAAAAAACCAATCTAGCCAAAAGAATTCAAGAATAAATAGAAAAGGTAATTAAAATTTAAAATTAACTAAAACAATAATTAAAACTACAAAAATGCATATTTTAGGTCTAATTTGAGAGTTTTAATTGACCCCTCCTGTATAGCCAGGACTGTCGAACCATCTGAAAAATTGGTTTATAATTTCAGAGCGCATGTTTTTTTTTTGGTAACCCGAGGTGTCCGGACCAGCTTACACACACCACAACTAATTCCTAGACCCACTGAACATCCTGCAAGCCTAGTAGGCAGGTAAGACACTGCGAGAGTGACAAACGCGCACGCTGAGGCTCGAATCCAGATGACAAAAGCAAAGAAACCTTGCCTCTGCCACTAGACCACAAGCCTCGGTGCGCGCATGTTTGACGCTCTCGTGCTTTACCTTTGTCTAAACATATCGCAATACGTTTTCCACGTCACCTTCATTAGCTTTCGTTTACATAGAACAATGCTCAGTTTGATTAGCAGTGAATCACAATGGATACGAAGGCAGCTTGTAATATTAATGCCACAACGAACAAATTAGTAACTTCCGGAAGAAATATGTAAAATCAATTAGAGTAGGTAGTAACAGAAGAATTGGTGCTGTCACTCATTTACAAGAACCGCATTCTTCAAGAAGAACATATATTTACTTGGTCTTTAGCTTGTCAAGCCTCGTATGCTTGCACTGTTGTTGTTATCGTCGCGTTCTTCAAAGGGGAAAATACCAGACGCATTCCAGGAAACAACAGGCAAGGGATGTTAAGATTGTGAAATAGTTCTCGGATAGCTTCAATTGCCTTTGCAGTTGACATCTTGATCGTCGATTACGTTGTAGTACAGGCAGGAAGGCCTGCCATCAAATTTGGAAACTACTTGATGAGGTAATAGTCCACAGTAATGTTTCCCTAGGCGGGCAATGCAAATGTCAATGATCTTCTTGAACATGCCATCTTCTTGGATTAGCGGCTGCGCCACAAACTCAACAAGGGGCATCCACTGCAGGATGAAAGCACAAGATAATAAGGGAGATTTATTAGTCTGTAGTCAGTGTCAACTAATAGTCAGGCAAAATCCAATCTTGTACATCCACTTGGAAACTCCTAGCTCAGCTTCAGTTTCCAGCACTCTTTGATGATCCCAATATGCAATTTTATCTTTGCATTTGGGGAAAAAACAAATCATGAGAGTAGATTTACGATCCTGTAGTAATTTTCCCAGCTAAAATTAAGAACAAGCTAGCACTGTGCGATTATAAAGAATCATCATCAGGCCAATCAGAAAGTTGGTGATGCATGGGACAAATAAACCATAGCTTATGTGGATTGAATTATATCTTAGATCAGGTAAAGGAATTATTTTCCAAGATTTTTGCAATTATTTATGCAAGAATGAATAAAGTGAAGCTAACTTGCACACATCAGTAAGGTCAGGCACTTACTTTGGCTGCTTGGATTTCAAGATCATCAACCTTTATCTGGGCTGACAAGGGTTTCAGCATACAAACAAAGAACAAATCTGACTTGTCGAAAGCCAAATTGTGAGCATGCCTGAAATTGGAATTGAAGAAGACATTAGACAGTGTGTTGGGAAAAGCACGTATGTACTCTGTAATTTCTAGAAGGTTTCATCGGGCATGGCATCTTCATAGCTAAATATACATGATTATGAGCATGTGATGCTTCCATTAGAAATTAATCACGTGAAGATCACAGGTTTCTTTTTTTTTTTTCCTTTGCACCGGAAAGAAAGGGATCATCTGCACATTTCCTGAACTGTTCAGTGCATGATTATTGGCATGAGAGGAAAAAAGTGAAGGCAATGCCAATAGTTGTTACCTGAATGCTATAACTTCCACAAACTCAGTATCAACCTGCAAAATAAACAAAAACTCAGCTGACATGATTGGCAAGGCTTGATCATGCAATGTAAATTTATTATGCTGATGTAAGTTGCTAAATATTATTGTAAATAAAAGAAGTACAAGATTCTTACACCAGTTTCCTCCTTGACTTCTCTTACAGCTCCAGAGTAAATCTCTTCTGACTGAAACATTATATAACAATCGAGATTTTAAAAAAATATTGAGGCTGGTCTTTCATTCGGGGTTTTCATAAGTAACTGATTCCTTAGTTGAAGATCAAATTACGTACCTCGAGAATAAAACCAGTCGGTATTTTCCAAAGATCAGCAAATGATGGAGCATAGAATTTCTCTTGAACTACAAGAACCTGCAATTGATTGGCAAAGAACTCTAAAAAAAATATCCATGTATCCGAGTCCGTTCTAATGCTGAAGGACTACTGGTGCTCTAAATTATCACTGGATATTTAGGCTCCTCTGTTTTCAAGATACAGAGCCTTAATAATTCCTTTGTGACCCCCAATAAGGTGATCAGCAGTTAAGACAGTTCACAGATGTAAACAACCAAGGTGCTTGACTGACTTCATTTCTCTTATGTTAAATTTGGTTGGGAGGGGTGGGGAGCTCTCATATTCTACATGTAAACAGCAGGCTAAATGAAAAAACACACAAGAAAAGTGTACCCATTTCAACCAAAAACTCCTCTGTCATTCAAAATAAAACATTATTTGGATACGCAGGAACCCAAGGCAGATGGCAGCTAAGGAAAGATTGAGCGTCCTAAATTTGTGAATTTTAGTTACGAGGGGCAGCTTAGAAACATCTCTTATCCTCGATAACCATACCTCGTTTTTGTCATTGATCACAAATCCCCCAACACCTACTTGATGTGTAGCATTAGTGGGAAGCATACAAGGTCCTTCAGGAATCCAGTAAGTCAACATCACATATCCTCGTTCTGCGTGGTGATACTGGAAACCTTCCTGTAAATCAACTCATCCACTCAGATTCTATGTCTTGCGACAATATAGAAGGAGACAACATTCTTCAGCATTTTCTTGAGTCATTTGAAGAACTTGTTTGAAGTGCAGATGGTTGAAGCCAAGGAAAGGAAACAATTCAGTAATGGTTAAGTTTGAGCATAAGAAGTTACCTTCACAGCAAATGGAACAAGCTCTGATCGTTCCAGGGGCAACTTAAGCCAAATTCCCTTCTTTCCCTGCAGTAAGATGAAATAGTTGGAAGTCAATTTGGCGACCAACATAGGGTATCCAAGAAACAATCTTATGGCTCCACATTCGACCAACATAGGATAGCCAAGACACAATTTCAGTCAAGCGTCGGCCGAAAATCACCTTCATTTTCCAATGAGAGAGGGAAAAACGGAGGATTGAAGCGAAGGCATCTGGATTAACCGGTAGCCTATCTGGATCGACAACAACTCCCCCATACTCATCATCGCAGGCATCAAGTGCTTTCACATTTCTGGAAAACAGACTTGAACTAGAAACACTTGTTCCATTAATCTGATAGAAGTAATTCTCCGCTGCAAATTTTTCTTTGTCAACTGAGCTTAAAGCCCTCTTTGACATATATGTACCATTTGAACTGCTCGAATAAGAAGCCTTCGTAAATACTCCTGAACCTAAGAAGCCATGGAAGCAAAACACTCATTAGCTCATTTTTAATGAGAAGAAATTTCCTCTATATTGATGAAATGCTGAATCACCGACCATGCCAAATTAGAAAGCAAAAGCAAGAAATTAGTACATGCTGTAAGCAGAGCCGGCTTAAGGTGAAGGTGTCTTGAACAAAATTATAAATTGAAACTTTCAAAATGTTTAAGAAATATATATATATTTTTTTTTTATGAATATTTGACAAGTAAAATCTTTAACAATCTTTGTTTATTTTTTTGTTAAGTGGGGGCTTGCTTCTGGCCGGCACTGGCTGTAAGTTAATGAATTGAGACTCGATTTCCATTTATAATTATGTGCTAACACTTGGGTCTTTGTTTAAGCATCAGGTAGAAAAAAAACAGACCAACCTCAGTAAACACTCAAAAGGGAAATTCAAAGGAAAACATAATGGCTCGGAGCATGATACCTGCTTGATTGCCAAAAACATCATGGAACATAGACAAAAACATAGGAATCTAACAGCACTACATGTTCTTCTAGAGCTAATACCAACGATTCGTCATCATCCCCACTTACCTCTGCAAGAACTGAACTCTTGAGAAAATCTAACACCAACTGAATGCCCGAGACTCGAAAACGGGCTTGATCCTGCCCTTCCCATGAGAGCTGCTTTCTCAGACAGAGATGCTGATTTGAAATCGAAAAACTTCAATTGAGTCATTAATGACAATACAACTAAAATCCCAACTAACCACAACCTCGCTAGTCAAAGCAATCAAACTCTCTCTATAAATTCTAAGGTAATTTTTTTGAATAAAATCTTAAGATCCTAACAGGAAAATATTATGGGGTTCTTCGTCATTCGGAGTCAACAATAGCTCGCATGACCATGCTCAATTCTTGTCTTCTTGACAATGAAGTACCAGACTCTAACGCAAAAGAAAGTAGTATAGTAAAACTCTGATTTGGTGTCAAAATCCGTGCTTAACTTGATAGTATATGGTACAAAAAGCCAAGATTAACGTAAAGCGGAGATCCTGCTTAACATGTGGTGTAAAATGGGTGGTGTATGTGTAAATGACAATGACAAAATAGGCATCTGGCAAGGCATGAAAGCATCAGCTCTTGCAAAAAATCTCTAATTCATTTCGCAACTAGTGAAGAAAACAAAAGAAGAAATCGAAGTAGCTGGTCATGGAAGAGGAGGGGGGATGTTTCGAAATGAGATATTTTTGTCAAACGCGCCTTTCGGGATGTGAAGGGTGGCTAAGCAGAGCATATGTTGTAGTGAGAAAACGGCATGGATTGCAGAGCATATTCTTACTAGGAAGACGCACAGATAGATTTGCTTGTGGTGATTTACAGACAACATGGATAAAGATGGAGAAATGCAACACTGATATATAGCACAGCAGTACTGGCACTGTTTGAAGAAATCATAATGAAATTTGATGGTTTTTTTTAATAATGTCATTCGGATATTCTTAATTTCAACATCATGATACTTAACTGTAAAATATCATTTGGAAATATAAATGTATTAAAAAAAAGAAGATTCGAGATTCTAATTAATGGTAAATAAATGAAGATTTTATACTCAATTCTTTTTTCCCAGGATTTTTCAGAAGTATTTGTGATTGCTCTTTTCTCTGATTTTCGGAACGTGAAACATACTACAGATGTGAACGCGTGGGAGGGATGTAAAGTTAATTGTTTAGTTGGGAAATACGTGGACAGCATTACAGCACGTGATTTCTTTTTATGCAATATCCGGATTTGAGAGAGATGCTGTGTGTACCAACCGATTACCAAACCAACACAGAGTTATTAAAAACTACGTCCTCCTTGGCTTGCAGGGCCCCATCTGATTTGTCACCTTGCCAAGAATCATTAGAAATAATTAAAACGAGATTACATTACTGTACGGATTTATAAAATAAATATTATAATTATAAATCTGTAATAGATAAATAATAAAAATTAAAAATATAATAGAGCAAATATTTCATGACGGAAAAAAAAGTTATGTTGGTAAACAAAAACTTAGAGACTGAACAAAATGATTTATAGCAATTTACAGTATTTTGTGAGGAAAGATATAGTGTTTTCGCCACATGATTTATCTTTCCAATTAATAAAAAGAAAAAAAATATTACAAAACTAAATTCTCTACCAACCTAATATAAAAAAAAAACCAACAAAGATAATTTTGGAAGAAAAAAACCCATGAGAAAAAACATTACAACAATTGACAATATTTTGTGAGGAAAACTATAGCATTTTTCCCAATAAAATAAAATAAAAAATCATTTAGAGAAATATTGTAGCAATCCACAGTGTTTTGTGAGAAAAACTACAACGCTTTCCTCATATGATTTAGTTTTATTGTAATTATAATTTTTAACCAACTCAATATTAAAAAAAAAATCGACAAAGATAATCTTGGAAAAAATCATAAAAAAATCACATGGAAAAACACTGCAACAATTCACAGTGTTTTAAAGAAAAAAATTACAAAACTAAATTCTTAATCAGCTCAATATTAAAAAAAAAAATCGGCATAGACAATTTTAGAAAAAAAAATAACAAAACAAACACCAAAAAAAGGAAAAACAATCATGTTGGAAACACTGTAACAATTCACAGTGTTTTGTGATGAAAGCTGCAGTGCTTCCCCACATGATTTAGCCTTATTTGTAATGAGTTATAATTTTAATTCACAAACAACTCAATATTAAAAAAATAAAATTGAAAAAGATAATTTGAAAAAAATTATAACAAAAAAAAACTCATGCGGAGAGACACTGTAGCAATCAACAATGTTTTATGAGTAAAGTTACAATATTTTCCCCACATGATTAAGCTTTATTACAAACTTAAATTCTAACCAACTCAATATTAAAAAAAATTAAAATCGACGAAGATAATTTTGGAAAAAAAATATTACAAAAAAAGAAAATACAAAAGAAACTGGAAAAAAACCATGCGAGGAAAAGCTGTATCAATCCATAGTATTTTGTGAGGAAAAACTTGTATTTACTTGTAATTGCAATTCTTAACCAGCTTAATATTTAAAAAATAAAATTGACAAAGATAATTTTAGGGAAAAACATAACAAAAACAGAAAAAAACCATGTGGGAAAAAACACTATAGCAATCAATAGTAATTTTCGAGGAAAGTTACAGTGTTTTTCTCACATATTGTAACTGTAATTTTTAACCAGCTCAATATTAAAAATTAAAATAACAAAAGATAATTTTGGAGAAAATCATAAAAAAAAACCACGCGGAGAAACACTGTAGCAATCAACAATGTTTTAAAGAAAAAAAAATTACAAAACTAAATTTTCAGTCAGCTCCATATTTAAAAAAAATCAAAAATTAAAGAAATAAAATAGAAAAACTATGTGGAAAAATATCGCAGCAATTCACAGTATTTTAAAGAAAAAAATTACAAAGAAAAAATTTTAACCATGTCAATATTTAAAAAGTAAAATCAACAAAAATAATTTTAAAAAAAACAAAAAAAAAATAAATGAAACAAAAAGAAACAAAAAGGGAAAAGTTAGTAAACAAAAATGGAGGAAAGCACTGTGGATTACTGTTATAATCCACAGTGCTTTTGCGTGGGGAACAGTAATTCCCCTATACATATTATAATTACTTTCATACTCCTAATTATATAATAATAATAACAATAGACATTTTTTGTTTTGCTTTTTTAATTACATTAGTAACTTAAAGCATATTATGGAAATGTTTTAAGTTTATTTAAGATTAAACTTGATGATTTATTTTGACTAGTTTAACATGAGATTCTTTATAAATAAATAAAAGTGCCTAGACGTTGAATTAATCGATTATATTAGTTAAAAATAATTGATTTTGAGGACCGAATTTCACAATGAAATAAAAATTCAATGTCTTTTTCGTTTTCTTTTTTTCATTGTACATGAACCTAGACCTGGCCTAGAAAGGCAAAATATTAAATGATATTATAGGTTTTAATGGAAATATTATCTCTTTTTTTTAATTATTATGTGTCTAATATGAAATAAATAGAAAATATTTTAGGAATATTCAATTAAAAAAATATTTTAAATTTTTTTACATATATTCTTGACATGATTTTATCATATTATTTGTTATTATTTATTTTATTTTTTCCATCAATCACATACAAAGTATTAAGATATTATTTTAAAACTTGTTTTAAGATCATGATAATTTTTTATTTTTTACAAGGTATAAAAATATAAATATTACCCACATTTGTTTTACTCATTTTCTTATATGCTTTCATCATTCAACATTGATTTTTTCTTTTTTAAGAAAAATAGGCTTTGTAATTTTATTCGTTTTTTTTCTTATCAAGTTATCTCGATCTCGTGATCTGAACCGCGGGTTTGGTGGGATAACTTGAATTGGCTTAACTCTAATTATCAGGGTTTGCCATGCTATCATGGATTCACTTAGGCTAATTTTTTGAGGTCTTTTCTTATCCAATTTTGTTCTTTCATCTTTAATGGATAGGGGATTGAGCTCCATCTTCTGTCTCTTTTGAAAAACAATTCAAAGTTATTGAGATTTGTTTTTTAATTTGATTCATTTATTATTGTTGTTTATTTTTTTATCATCTAATTAAAATATAACTAATGTATTTGACCTAGTCAAGTTTATAACTTGAGTTGCAGATTTTTCTATCTTTTTTAAACCCGTTTGTGACACATGAACATCAATTTTGAAGGAAAAAAAAAGGGACAGCTAGTATTGTTCTATAAGAAATGGTTTTCAAAAAACCATAAAAACAAAATTAATTTTTTTTAGTTTTGAAAACATAAAATGATACAAAACTGAATTTTAGATATTTATATTTTATTCTCACAAACCGTAGAATTAACTAGTATATTGGCCCGCATTCTGCCACCGGTTGGATTAATTTTTTTTTAAATGTAAAAAAAAATATTAAGAGCATGGAGAATTTTTTTAATAGTGTTATTAAATCTGACCAAATAGGTTAATTTTGAAACCTCCCGACTCAACTCCTTATCTAACTCAAGTTTTTAATTAAACCATGTGAGAGTTAACTTGACTTAAATCGATCGATTTCATAGATCTAAGTGCAATCTTAATGATTGAAAAAAAAAATGACTTAGCTTTTAAAAAAACTTCAAGATGATAATTTTTTTAAAACATATTGAGATAATGACATGTTAGATCAACCTCGCCCCTCCGCAACCCGGGTCATGAACTCTATTGGGTTTAATAATTTTTTTTATTTAATTGTATGATAAAAACAGATACTCATAAAATTGAGAATCAACCTAAAAATAGATATTTATTTGAGACAATTATCCCTAAAAAGCAATAAAAATCAATAATGCAGTCCATTTCCCAACCAATCCATATTAAATGATGAAATAAAAAAATAAATTAAAAACAATTAAAAGACCAAAAATAAAAAAATAATATCATATCGATGGGTAAACTTGTTAAACCTGTGAATCGGGTAAGCCAGACTAGTATGTCAAACCTGTGAATTGAGTTATGGACTCCACTAAAATTATAATTTGTTATTTTTTAAATTTATTTTTTATTTAACTATATGATAACAAAAATGCATGATTGTGAAATTAAACACTAACTCAGTACCGAGATGTTTTATTGATCACGATAACCTCATAAAAGGCGAAACAAAACTAATTATGAAATTGAATTCCCAATTAACCGAATATCTAAGGATGGAATTTTTTTTTAAAAAAAGTTAAACTTGCTAGACCCGCAAACCAAGTTAACCAGCAAAACCTGTAAATAGGTTCGTGGACTTTATAAAATTTAATAACATAACCTTTTTTGTGAAACTATTTTTTTTAATTGTATGAGAAAAAAAATAGATGATAAAAAAGTCAAATTCAATAATAAAAAAAAGACACCTCACCAAACTCGTAAGTCAGGGCAACCCGAGTTACTATGGCAAACTCACAAACCATGCCAACCTTATAGAAAGGTAAAATAAAAATAAATAAATTATGAAGTCAAATTATCAACCATGACAATATTAAAAGATGAAATCGATAAAAAAAATTGAAAAAAAAATCATAACGAAAATTCAAAAACATAAAAAAGAAAGCAAAACACTATAGATTACTATTGTTATTTACGGTGCAATATGTGTGGGTGAACAATGGTTTCCTCACTCTTTAATTTTTATTACTTTATAAAATTTAATAACATGACTTTCTCTAAACTATTTTTTTGTAACTATATAAGAAAAAAATAGATTATAAAAAAAGTCAAGTTCAATAAAAAAAAAATCCACCAATCGTAAAACGGGGCAACCTGGGTTACCTTGGCAAACTCGTAAACCATGCTAACCTTATATAAAGGCAAAATAAAAAGAAGTAAATTACGAAGCTAAATTCTCAACAATCTCAATTTCTAAAGATGAAATCATCAAAAAAAAAAAAATTGAAAAAAAATTCATGACAAAAATTGAAAAAAAAAAGAAGCAAAACATTGAGGACTACGTTCGTAATCCATAATGCAATTAGTGTTGGGTGAACAGCAGTTTCCCATACTTCCTTTAATTTTTGTTACTTCATAAAGTTTAATAATATTTTTTTAACAATATATATATAAAAAATAGACTATAAAAAAATCAAGTTTAATTAAAAAAAACACATAGCATCCATAAACTGGTGCAACTTGTGTTACCTCGACAAACCTATAAACCACGCTAATCTCATAAAAAGACAAAATAAAAAGAAAAAAAATCATAAAATTAAATTCTTAACAATCTCAATATTAAAAAATAAAATCAATAAAAATAATTTTAAAAAATTCATAATATAAAAAAATACTATAACAATAAACAGTATTTTAAAAAAAAAACCACAGCAATTTCCCCATGTGATTTAACTTTTCTTATAATTAATCCTAATCCTATTATTATGTGGTGGTCATCTACTCATGTCCACGTAACTACGGGACAGAAACAAAACACGGACACAGACAATTTGATTGGTACTGGTAACCCCATCGTGCCGGATTACGTGATTTTTTTTAAAAAAAAATTATGTTGAAAATTCTTATACATGGGCAATTAGCGAGGGAGGAGAACCACCCCCAAGCTACTACCCTGTACCTCCGACTCCATGAAAAACTCATGCCAATTTTAATTAATGCTCTGTCAAAACAATGCCAAATAATTTCATTAGTTTTATCACTTTTGGTTCAACAACACTATCAATTAAACTACAATAAAATACTGTTTACATTTATTTTTTCTATAAAGAAAACGATGTTTAATGTTTCAAGCATTTTATTGTTCGGCTTCATCCATTTTTCTTTTACCGTCTTCGTAAGTGTTTAGTGTTGCGGTTTGGAAGAGTTTTTTATTATTATTTTAAATTATTTTGATGTACTGAAGTTTAAAAAAATATATTATTTTAATATATTTTAAAATAAAAAAACATTTTAAAAACAGTACGCAGAACTACTCCTCCCACAACAAGTTTTCATAATGGACCCAAATTCAATGGATAGAATATAGAATTGAAGTAGAAGAGGAACGCAAAGGAGAAGAAGATCGCTTTAATTATTATTTATAATGTTTGTCGAAAAAAGAAAAACATAAAAGAGCTACACTCACTTATTAGAATGATTTTGTAGTATTTCACGTGATGGCGGGTACTTTCATTAAAGATAATAATAATAATAAAAAAAAAATAAAGACAGCTATGATCTTATCCATTCTTGCTGTAGCTAACGGGCCCTCCCCAAACACAATCACTATATTATGATTTTGATTATAAACAAAAAAAAAATATATAAAAAGCATGAAAAAAATATCGTTCATCCAATTTAAAATTATTTTTTCCTACTCAAAACAAACTCGCAAGGCAATATGATCTTATTTATAGGGATTCATTAGTCGTTAAGGGATAAATAGTTTTTTTTGCATTTATGATGAACAGTAAATAACTACATTACCATTATTCTCAAATTTTCTAAAATTTATTTCCAGATATATTTTTATATTTTTAATTTTTTTAAACACGTTAAAATAACATAAATGCTTTGAGTAAATAACTACATTACCTTTATTCTTAAATTTTCTAAAATTTATTTCCAAAGGTATTTTTATATTTTATATTTCTTAAGTACATTAAAATAACATAAATACCTTTGGAAATTCAAATTTTTATGACTTGTGTTCAAGGGAATTTTGATATTTTATTAGTATTTTTTGTTATTTTTAAGTTAGTGTTGGGTAATTTTATAATTAAATAAATATAAATAATGTTAAAAAAGATGGCTAGAGAGAATGTTTCACACGTCAAAGCTGGGCGACTCTTATACCTTTTAGACAATGTGTGCGGGGTTGTCTATTAACCAAATGTCACATTCTACAATGATTTTTGAATTGTTTCGGCATCCCTTCCGACTTAGTTTTTTTTGTTAACATTAACAATTTTTTAACATGTTTTCCAATTTATTTTATTAAATACTTGCAGCAAAATCTGAGTTCATAACTATTATTTTTGCTAAAAAATACATTGATAATAATAGGATATGTGGAAGGCTTCTGCGCTCTTTAGACAATATATGTTGACAAAACACTGTATTCAATAACGGCTTTTGAATCGTTTTAGTATCCCTTCCGACTTAGTTTTTTTTTTTCTTGTTAACATTAACAATTTTTTTTAACATGTTTTTCAATTTTTATTATTAAAAACATGCAGCGAAGTCTGAGTTCACACGTATTTCTTTTATTATGTTGATAATTCGAGGATATGTTTTACAGGAAAAACAAATTTAATCTGGCCAATAGGGAATCGCATATCAACTTGCAAGTAATATCTATTTATATGTACTAAAAATTAAAACTTAAGAAAACCATGTTGAAGAATACATTTACCAACGACGCTAACAACTTTGAGGAGTCGCCATTAGATTTTGTCAACATATGTAAGAATGGAGATATTTTATGATATTAAAGAATTAATAATATTTTTTTTTTGAAATTTTTTTTTAAAGCAAACACGAGTAGAAAAGAAAAGAAAATCTATGACCAATAAAAATATATTCATATAAGATTTATATCTATCTATTTTTAAAAAAATATATTCTAAAAAATAACTAATAAAATATCACTATAAAATTACTCTTAAAAATCCTAAAAAAAAAACAAATCAAGATATATAAGTAGAAGTTATTGATAGGAGATGGGATTTCGTAACTTCTAGTTATAATTATTAAATTAATTGAGATGAAATTGAGAAAGGAGGGTAGAATTCTGAATAATTTGTATATTATGAATGCCCGGTCTTAACCTAAATATAAATAAAGTATATATAGGTCAAACTGAAAGTACTATTCTAACCTTAATAAATAAGACTACATAAAAATTATTTAACAATAATGATGGATGGTCTTTCCTTTTCTTTTTATTTCAACGTAATATATAATTTTATATAATTTATGCTTAAAATACAAATCTATCACTCCAACTGGCCTCAAAAAAAGAAATGGGAATTTTCACCAGTCCATTTTATCTCAAGTCTCAGCAAGAGAAAGTACATCATGTTGTCAAGCATTTAAATTCTGATCCTTACAAAATGTGGATTAACAATCCACTTTCTTTTCTTCATTCCATTAGTATAAATTCTTAAGATTGGGTTGAAATGAATGGAATTCAACAAACTTAATTTGTCTATTACAATCGTTTGATGGTTTTTAAATATATGATAATGAAAGGATTTTAGTTTCTACGCCCATAAGTTTATCTAAGATCGATTGAAAACAAAATCAATCTATGAAAAAGATGTTTAGCATGAATTTGGTTCATTTTTGTTAGTTGATTTGAATTAGAAATGCACTACTTATATGCTTGAGCTTCGTTGTGTGTTATATCAATTTTTTTTTAATATAATAAAAAACATCTAGATCGTAGAAAATTGTTTATAGTTTTATTAAACCCAATTTAGCATGTCAACATTAAAACATCTTGATCTGATTTTTTATCTAATTTAGATTTAAAAATTAAATGTATGAAAGTTGTCATGACATGATATAACTGACATGGCCAGTCCAAAGATATACCAAACAAACGACAAAAAAAATCTAAAGATAAAATTGAGAATTTGTTTTTGATGAAATTGATATAAAAACTCCCGACCCAACTTCTTGCCTAACTCGGGTTTAAAATTAAATTGTGTGAGAGTTGCACCTACATGATCCAATAAACTTGATAGGTTAAAAAACAACTTGCTTGATCGGTAAAAAAAAAAATTATGAGAATAAAATTAAGAAAAAAATGATGAAATTGACAAAAAAACCTTTTGACCTGACTCTTTACTTAAACAAAGTTTAAAATTAAAATATAATAAGAGTTGCCTTTATATAATTTAGTTAACTTGAATGATTCAAAGATAATTCGGATGTTGTTAAGAAAAATCTGATGATAAATTTGAAAAAATAAAAATAAAATTGAAATGTCTCAAAAAATAATAAAATTGAAATGAAAAAAAAAGGATAGAGAAGTAGTAATAGTTAGTTGATTTATAGCTTAAAATTAAGCAGGGCATTTTTTTTTCTTAATTGCCATCAACGACCATTCCCAAATTTGTTCACACAAAGTAGATTTACTGCATATGTGACATATGATGATCATGAGATAAACATCGAGGTATCTACCTAGTAAAAATCAGGCACTGGTCGACATATTTATATGATTAAGATAAGATACAGCGACGAGTTGTCTTGAGATTTCTTCTATGCTTTGTTTGGATATGGAAAATTCAGAGAATAATTTGATTTTGCAAACTGGTAGCGTTTCAGAATGCTGCCCAAACCTTCTTTAGTAAAAAATTGTTATTTTTTTTAAAAAATTATTTTTATATATATTTTAAAATTATTTTCACATACTAATATCAAAAATAAATTTTAATTAATATATTTTCAGTTAAAAAAAAAATATTTTTACTGCATTCACGTAATATGAGATGTCCCAGCTTGCCTTACCGAGCAAAAACTGTTATCTATTAGCATTAGGCACCTGGTAATTCGCCGTCGCCCCCTCAGCCTCAAGTTGTCATCATGGCGTTGTATTCTTCATTAATAAACTCATCAGATAAATCAATCGACAGCGTCTTCCCCTCTCCATTTCCCATCACGTAAAACCTATCACATGAACTGGTAAAGGAAAGGAAAAGTTAATGAAATCATTTGTGAAAAGATAAGATACAGAGAAAATGAAGAAACAAAAATAACAGAGAGAGCAATAAATCTTAAACCTTTGTTTTTGGTGCAAGCCGAGCCACAAGCGCTGCTGCTGCTGCTGCATTTACAGCATTATTTTCCTCTATAAAGCTGATGGTTGAATTGATAATAAGCAGCGCCAAAATGCTAACAAAATCATGGTAATCTACTTCTTTACCCTGCACAACGATTGCCTCAAAATAATCAATCACTAGCTAGTGGTTTCTGCTTAATTTGTTTTATAAAACATTGTTAAAGTGTATATTTGAGGTAAAATTTAAACGGAGTAATAATTACTTTTATGGTTAAAATGTTTTTGGAAATTTTTCTTCAACAAAGTTCTTTAACTTCAAATATTAATATGATTAAAATAAATTATGATTAATATATTTTATAAAACTAAAACCTTCCATCCTAAGTAAAAAAAACCCATTTTGATATATATATATATATATATAAAAAAAATAAGATAACATCAATTTATTTTTTTATTTTTACATATTGAGACGATAATACTTTTTATTAACTTGAATTAACTCGGATTAACATAATAAATTTAAGAAGTGGATAATGGACTCCGATGGATTGATACAGATATATTAAGAAAATATAAAAACAATGCTTTGCCATGTAAAACTTTCTGGCAATGTCACCAAATGTGGCTCAACCTTACATGCTAAATTGGAGACCCCCAACCTGGACCCATACTTGGTTTGATTTTCAAATTGAATCGGACAGAAGCTAATCTAATGTGACTTATTTAAAACCAGGTTTGGTGTCAAGAGTAAAAAAATTTAGATGATGTCAATGTAACCTTTTTTATATATATATTGAAATGACAATATTTTTTTATCGAATTGAGTCAATTTAAGTTACCCTATTAAACCTATAAATCAAGTAATGGGTCTGAATTGGTTGAATAATTTTTTTAGATTTTTTATCGAAACATACGAAAATAAAATTTGACATGCATGGGAAAGATACTGAATAAAATTTAAGATAAGAAAACCATTATAAAGGGTTAAAATAAGTGCACCAGCTAATGTTATAGAAAAAATGCTAAGAACTATCTCAAAAATAAACAAAAAATTGAATGCTATTTAATCAAACAACACCTAAAAATGCATTCTCAACTCATTTTTGTTTGATCAAAAACACCCTAGAGATCTAAATAATCTCATTTATAGCTTGAAATAACCTAAAAATCAATAAAAAAATCAAAAATAAAAAATTAATTCGAATTCAAAAAACTTTACGAACCGAATCCATTCTCTTAGACAAGTTGAAGGCTAAATAATATCTTAGTAGAACTGCTCTCATCAAATAAAACTGGTTGATATCTAGATTGATTTTTTTTGAATGAAATCGATGTTAACTGATGATTTTCTTTCTCTACCACATGAACTCAATAACTGTCTCCATCTTCTCTCAAACTTAGAAATTGTAAATAAAAAAAATGAAGTTTTTGTCCACAAATGAAAATTTTAAAACTAAGAAGACCGGAAATGTATCTATTGGAATGTTGGGAGACCATAATTAACCTTTTGTGCTAATTTTAAAATTGCCACCTAGTTTTAGTTTTCTTGTGATTTCATCCTTTGTCTTTTAATCTTGTGCTTCCATAATAAATTTGAACTACTTGATGATCAATTTGGCTATAAAATGACTAAGTTGTAATGAAAAAGCTCGACGACCAAAACAAAAAAAAAATCACTGATTCAATTTACAATGAAATGTGAAAACCCGCATAGCAAATTTTTATTTAGTAAAATGGCCACATATTTAAGTTTCTTTGTTAATACATAAACAAACGATCACTACTGGTCAGTGTTTAAGAACGATAGTTTTTGTTTTTAAATATATTTTAAAAATGTGTTTCATTTAAAAAATATTTTAGAAAAATATCCTGCACTACAGTGAATATAAAAAAAATCCGATGCCATTGAGATCTTAAAAAAAAAAAACACTGAGTTTTTTTTTTTATTAACATGAATGTTTTGATTAACTTGTGCGTACTTCGACTAATTTCATGAGTCCTGAAATTAACGACTATGTAAATCTTTAATGATCTTAAAGTTTACAAAACTCAAACCGTGTGATTTTTAAAAAGTAAATTTAGAATCCATCAGTTCAACTCCATCCCTAAAAATTATTGAAGAGCTGGGGTCAGTGCTGAATGAAAAATTTTTGGACTTCCTTCGTCTTTTGGGGTAGAAATATGTGGGAACCTTTTCGTGAAGTTAAATTCGGCTGAAGTTGATAAAGGACCCATTTTGGCCATGAATGGAAGAAGCAGGGTCCGAAATCCATTCATATCCTCTTTGGAGAATCACGTATCATGCCGCCGGGGATTGTAGCCAAGAACTTAACTCTTTATTTTATACAAAATATTCGCTTTTTCTGGGTACTTGAAATTAATTTACATAATTTCAGAAAATATGAGGACCGGTTTCGTGCCCATGCAAAAACCTTGGCTGACCCGGTTAGTAGAGAAGCAAGAAGCGTGATCCACTACTAAAAACGAAAGGCATTCTCAGAGGCCTGTTTTATCAGCCCGTTTGAGCTGGATTTATAGCCAAGCCTTAAAGTCAATATGGATGGGCTCACAGGTTGGATTTTTCCCAACGGAAATTACAGAATCATCACTTGGCTGCGCTAATCAAGTGTGGGATATTTTAGTTATTGTTTTTTAAAATATTTTTTATTTAAAAATTTATTTTTAACACTGCTATATAAAAAAAATTCAAGTTTCTTCAAAAAGTATTATACCACCACAAAAACAAACACCACCCAAAACCCTCGGTAGAGCACGGGCTAAGTTTCTAGTGGTGGGTTAAAAAAGAAGAAGATAACATGTGCTCTTAGGAACCCGTCAAGGGGCAAGTTGTATGGTAATTAGTAATAGTTAAATGTTGCGATAAGAAGTGAAGTTTAAATTTATTTATTTTTATCTAATCATTATCACCTAGCCATATTGAGAGAAAAAGAATTGCAATTTTTGATTTTTTTTCCTTGCATTATAGAAATATTCTTAAGAGGGTCGTGAAAACTGCAGTAATTAGCATGAAATTGTGTGCAATCTTACCATGCTAGCAGAAGTTCCTCGTGAGTTCAAATTTCAAGAGCTTATTTGTTAAGGAATTGTGACAAGACAAGCCTCCTTCCTATACGTCCACAAATAATTTGTTCCTTTCGAGTCAAACAAGTAGACTTACGATTCCCAGCCACAATGATCATCAACCTGGTCATCGCTCATCAGTGATCACCAGTGCTTGCTTCTGTGACATGACCACCAACTTGTTTCGAACTCTCAGTTTTCTCAGCAGGGTGCAGTCTTTGTCAATCTCCATTTGATGGGTTCCATCGAGAAATATGTTAGCCAAGCACGAATATTTCAACGTTCAATGCCCAGATGACAGTATTCGCCATGCATTGACCGGTGCCAGTACCTGCTACCTGTGGAATTTCTGACCCAGTGCAAACAATAAAGCCGCACCGTTGTCTTATACATATTAAATTAATATTTGTTCATAAATGTTTAGAGTTAAGAAGAGATCCATTCTCAACCTTGTAAGGCTAATTTGTTTATTTTTTTAAGTTGTTTACAGATTAGGGTTTCGTTTGGTATAATTTTTAGGAGTTGATTTGATTTGTGTTCTTAACCTTCGATTCAAAAAAACTATAAAAATGTTTCTCTGGGCTATTTTTAACTTGAATCAAAGGATTGTTCTAAAATCAAGTCAAGACTTTTCTTTGATCAAAAGTTTAGATTTTGAATTGGTAGATTATATTAGATCCCTTCTTTAAAAAAGCTAAATCTGACCTTCAAGCTTTTTTAAAACACTCCCCTTTTTTTTTTCCAACAGGGTGCTGCCTTTGTAATTTCAAACGAGTGCGCAGTGTAATTGGTAGAAAAACAAGTCAAAAGATGTTAGAGCAGGTAATTATAAACTTACTCAGTCAACTCGCTTCAAATATGTCAAAAATAGAGTAATAAATAAACGAAATATTTTGACTCAAAATCCGAAATAATTCAAAACATAAATAACTTCAGATTTTCAAGTCGAGTTAGATTAACCCGAGAATAATATGTAAGTCCACCACTGTTTTAAAGTTTTAAAATATGAGTGGATGAGTGGAAGGAAAAAGAAAGAAAGTCAGGAGTAGGCAAAGAAAATGGGTGAGATGTTGTTTAGAAGAGAGCAGAGAGAGACTTGATCTCAAATTTCATTTTCTTCACATTCCATCCCTTAAATTTAAGAGAAGAGAGAGAGAGGGAGAGACTTGTCGAAAAAACAAAGAAGAGAGAAAATAATTAGTTAGTTAGATTTTATTGGCTGAAAATGCTAAATTTGATGTGTTTTTATTTTTATTTTTATGAGAGGTGTATTATTTAGGTGTTTTGAGTTGTGATATTGCTATAAGAAGTAAATTGGAGTTGAGAAATATTTTTGTTTTTGGTTTGTTTGTTTTTTTAATGGATGTTAAATTTCTTGAGTTTATAAATTAGTTTTTTTAATTTAGATTTTAAGGATGTTTATTAGATATTTTTATGTAAAAATATATTAAAATAAATCTAAAAAGTTTTGATTTGATTTTCTAATCAACACTTTGATAATTATAATTTAGGCAAGCAAACAATGTATTATCTGGTTTATTAAAAAGTATATATAGCCAAAAATAAAAAACAAAGGGCCAAGTGTGTGAGTTTTTTTTTTTTTTTTGAGCTAGGTGCGTGGGCTCAAGTGTCTGACCCCTTTATATTGTTTTTTTTATGGGTTTTTTTTTATTATTGAAAAAAACTGAAAAAAATAGTCATGGTTATATTTGAGTTGTTGTTTATTTTTTTTTAGCTCTTAAATAATGTTATGATTTTTTTAGAGAATGTTTACAATTTAGTTTTTAATTATTATATATTTAATATGAAAAAAATTGATCGATAATATTTAATGAAAGTAAAGTTTTTGCTCTTTTAACTCTTTTTAATAGACACCTGTCATGATTTTATTGTATTCATTATTTTTTTGCTTCAATAACATATATAAAATACTGAAAATTATTTTGATAGTTTTTTTTAAGTAGTTATGATCATGGTAGTTTTTTATTTTAAAAAAAGTGTTTACAGTTAAAAAATATGTTTTCATTGAGATAATAAAAAGATGCATTAAAAAATAGATTTTAATTGAAGGAATACATTTCATGTTGGTAATTATATTTATTATATTTCATGCAAATATTAAATTAATTCTCAAAACAGGATCTAACAGCTTAATTTGATCTTCTGGTTCAATTCCAATACTAAGAAAAATTCAGCATTGAATTTTGAAAGGATAGCCACCTGCGCCTTAAATGATGCAAGTATTGAGCACTGTGACTTTGACCAAGTGCCGGTGTTGAATTCTGGTTCCGAACAGTTTTCAACTGATGTTTGATAGACTGAAACGTGACTTCTTTTTTTAATTACATCCACAGTTTTGTAGCATGGTATAAATTCCGTTAACGCTATTTGGTTTAGATTTAATTTTTTATTTAAAACTGATTTTTTAATGTTATTAAATTGTTTTAATATACTGAAATTAGAAATAAATTTAAAAAATAAAAAATATTATTTTTATTTATTTATATATAAAAAACAATTTAAAACACAACCTCAATAATACTCTTAATCATTACATGCTCGGCCATCTCTTATAAAATAAAATAAAAACAATTAACTAGAAGTTTACTAGAAGCAAAGAGAGAAACATGTCATGTTATCGTGAAGAAAATGTTGAAATATTTATGTAGCTCACTTGTACTCTTGTTTGGAGAGGGGGAGACAGACCATTATGGCCATCCACCACGATGCACGTACCTTCAGGGTTTTTTATTTTATTTTTTTATTTTTTTATAATAGTCAGTGGTTTGATGATTGATATTCTCCCTGTACATTTGATTATGGATGTTTCAAACACTGACAATCTAATTTACGATACTACACAACAAGTTTTAGTTATATACTAGTTACATGACCCGTACGATGCTACGAGTTAATTTTTTTTGTATAAAAAATATTAAAAAAAGCTAAGATTTAAAAGTATTAGGTTTTTTTACAAAACTATATCCAAAAATCTTAGGTTTGACTACAACGCCTGATCCAAGAGTAATATTTATAAAATATTAAACTTGAAAGACCCAAGTTTAAGTGGGTCTGGCTGCAATACCAAACCCAATAGTCTTGGATACGGGGTCTAGCTGCAAGGTTGTGTCATAAAAGTGTGATACTTAAATAGATTAATTAAAAAGAAAAAAATAAAGAAAAAAAACCAACATGAAGAAAAAAACTAATGAAGAAAAAGAAAAAAAATCTGAATTAACTGAGTTAACCTGTCAAACCTGAGATCCGTGTCATGAAAGTCTGATAACTAAATAGAAAAAAAAATTAATATCAACAAACTAAATAAAAAAAAGTTAATTAAAAAAAAAAGAAGGCATCAACCTTTTCACTGTGGACTGTACTGTGCAGTTCACAGTAAAAGGCATAAAAAGAAAAAAAAAGCAAAAAAAAAAAAAAACTAAAAGCATCAGCCTTTTCACCATGGACTGCATACAATATTAAAAGATGAAATTGAAAGAACAAAACAAATGAGGAAAAAGAAAAACAATCTGAATCAACTGGATTAACCCGTCAAACCTGGGATCTGTGTCATGAAAGTCTAATAATTAAACAGAAAAATTTAATATTAAGAAACTAAATTAAAAGAATAATTACAAAAGAAAAAAAAAAGAAGGAAAAAAAAACAAAAAAAATAACTAAAGGCATCAGCTTTTTCATTGTGAACTGCATTGTGCAGTCTACAGTAAAAGGCTTAAAAAGGAAAAGGAAAAAAACAAAACAAAACAAAGGCATACGCCACGGGTTATTTATTTTCTTGCATAAAAAATATCAAAAAAAGCTAAGATCTAAGAGTGTTATGTCTTTCTGCAAAGATATACCCAAGAGCCTTTAGTCTAGCTGCAACGCTTGACCCAAGAGTAATATTTATAATAATATTAAACTTACATGACTCAAGTTTAAGTGAGTCTGATTGCAACATCGGACCCAAGAGCCTTGGATGTGGGTCTGGCTGCAAGGTCGTGTCATAAAAGTGTGATAATTAAAAAGATTATTTAAAAAGAAAAAAACAAAGAAAAAAACCAACAGGAAGAAAAAAACTAATGAAAAAAAAGAAAAAAAAATCTGAATTAACTGGGTTAACTTTTCAAACCAGGTTAACCCGTCAAACCTTAGATTCACGTAATGAAAGTTTGATAACTAAATAGAAAAAAATTTCGACGGCTGGGTTAACATGTCAAGCTTGGGATATGTGTCATGAAAGTTTGATAATTAAATAGAAAGAAATTTAACATTAACAAACTAAACTAAATGAGAAAAATTAATTAAAAATAAAAAAAATAAAATTCCGGGTTAACTCGTCAAACCAGGTTAACCCGTCAAATTTGGGATCCGTGTCTTGAAAGTCTGATAACTAAATAAACAAAATTTACCATTAACAAACTAAATTAAACAAAAAAAATTTAAAAGGAAAGAAAACAAAGAAAAAAGCAAAAAAAAAAACTCATAAAGGCATAAAAAACAGAAAAAAAAACAAAAAAACAGAAAAAATGAAAAAACAAATATTATAATATAATATAATAATAATAATAATAATAATTATATATAAGTATAATTAAAAGGCGTGGGGAAGCTACAGTGCTTTCCCCACGCCTTTTAGTATATTGTTAACTAGTGTATAATACACTAATCTTCTTCTTCTTTTTAATTATGGATATACTACGCGTCGGGGAGTGTGCCACATGCACACTGTCCTTTTTCCTTTTTTTTTTTTATATATATATATTTAATCAAATATCAAATTGTCATTCCTCTAACTTTATAATCATAAAAAACTATTATGAAAAGATAAAAAATCTCATTGACTCAAGTTTATTTATTTTTTATTTTTAATGGTATTTTAATTATTTCATTGTGTTTTTTAATTTTTTTTATATTTGATCAAATAAGAAATCTCCCTTTATCTTATATTATAATTAAAAATAATAATTGTTCAAATATAAAAATAACCCTTGACACGATTTATATTTGTTTTTGCTCTTAAAAGTAATTTGATTGTTTTATTGTATAATTAAAATTAAAAAATATTTATTTGTTTTAAATTAATTTGATAATAATTAATGAATTATATGAAAATACCTTAATAAAATTGATGTTAAACTTTTTGAGCAAAGGAAAATAATCATTATTACAATGTTTCAAGAAACAATAACCCTAAGTCTAGAGCTACGATGCAGGCTTTAGCTTTTTGTAATAGTTTCGAATTACGTGATCATTTATAGTAATTTCTGATATATTCGGGATACTTATATGCCTGAACAGACAAAGTGTTCATGCCATCCAGGCAAAGATGTTCTTTCTCTAGATGTAAATCCGATTTCCACTTGAATAATATTGACCTGCAATTCATCTACTCATAATATCAATCCATCGCTATCAAGTACATTTATCTCATAATAAACAATCTCAGAAGCAATTTAGGGCAAATGAATGGATCAAATTGCCTTTTTTCTCATAAAACTTGCAAAGTTTTGTGGCTATGTAAAGAATAAAAAGGTCTTAAGGTTCAAGTGCTTCTTCTTCTTCTTCTTCTAGGTCTTCTCATTTTTATATATTTCTCATCTTTTTTGCTTGGTCTTCTCTGCTTATATACATGCATGCATCTCCTTTGTCGTTTGTTAACCTTTAATCCAATTAAAAGGATTTATTTTACAGGTTTATCAACCATCTTCATCTTGAGTTAACTTTCATTCAGGCCACCTCATTCACTTCATCACTTTCGATCTTTTTAAATATAATTCAACTACTTCTTGATTTTCTCCAGGTTTGAGTTCGACAACATGAAACCTGGGCTTTGGAGAGAAGTGTGACCATAGAGATGCGAAAATAATGAAAATGGATTTTCTCGCTCAAAAAAAAAAAAAAAAAAAAAAAAGAGCAAATTCAACAATCGATACATTTATTTTTGTTTTAAGATTTAAAAAAAAAAAGTTGAAAAAAAATGCCTACGAAGCCCATAACCTGCAAATTCCTCAATCTCTCACTTGTACAAATGTGACACCTAGTTGTGAAATGGAAGCTTGCCGCTTGAATGCATTTTGCAAATAAGTTATTTCGTATATTGGAAATTATATTTTTTCCTCTTGAAAAAAAAATTATAATAATTATTATAATAGATTTCTTATTATTTATACAGAAGAGGAAAATATAATAGCTGGTATAGTTAATAAATTGACACAGCTATATCCTTTTTTTATGCAGTAGCGATTGTTTTTCAACGTGTTTTTTATTCGAAAATGTATTAAAACAATTTAAAAATACTAAAAAAATTAACCTAAAGCAATTTTTTTAAAATTTTAATAAAAAAAGATTAAAACACAGTACCAAACATTCAGGTCACGCCAATAACTATCTAATTACCCTTAATCTCTACTCAAATAGCTATAAGAGTAGAAAATATAATAACCAAGTCTTCTGAGTAGTGCCCAAATGGATATGTCCAAAAATTAACGTTGACGCAGGCCACCCAATTCTTGACATAGCCAATAACCATGAGATTGGTCAACCCAAAAGGTCATATCTATGCATGGAGCTTTTCACCATTTGTGTCTTCCCCTCGCGAAATGGCGATATTTGTGGCGACTTTTCTTGTACGGTTTGAGAGGTATTTAATTGGATAAGAAATCCTCAGCTAATATTATGAATATTATAAATTTTAACTAGTTTTTAAAGATTTTAATTATGGGAGTGATTATATAAAGAAAATATATTAGTAATATTAATATATGTTACTTGAGGAAAACTATATTATTATTATTATTTTATTTGTAGGTGTTATGGTTTGATAATATTTTTAAATTTCATTTGCCTACTATAACGGGTTTGTTAGATAAATAACCTCTAATTTACTATTTTAAAAAATTTGATCTAGAAGGTTTCGGTTTAAAAAAATATTAAAATAAAATAATGTGATTCCCTTCTAGATTTAATTTATTAGCCTACTATAACGGGGGTTTATCAGATAAATAACCTCTAATTTACTATTTTAAAATTTTGATCTAGAAGGTTTCGGTTTAAAAAAATATTAAAATAAAATAATATAATTCCCTTTTTAGATCTAATTTATTAGCCTACTATAATGGGTTTATTAGATAAATAACCTCTAATTTACTATTTTAAGAATTTGATCTAGAAGGTTTCGGTTTAAAAAAATATTAAAATAAAATAATGTAATTCACAGCTCATGCGCTGGATGGATCTGAAATCAGAAATCCAACTAGATTTGGTGATTACTGAAATTTCACGCTTTCCTTTGATATTTTAAATGATGATGACTCTTGTAACAAGGGACACATGTTAAAATAACCCCAATTATGGTATTTTAAATGTAAACAAAAATGGGGGAAGACAATTTGAATTCATCTGCATCTCCATCTGCATCTGCATGCCCCACAGCATTAAATACTTGATTTACGTGCATTTATCTTGGACATTATCATTTCACAAGTCTTATCATATAAAACTAACCTACCAAGTTACATGCAGACAGAGGAACAAGTCACCTGGAAGATCCATTAATTCTGTACAGGTAGATTTTGACTAATCAGACAGATGATCGAATATTTAATGCGAAACCTTCCTTACAGCTTCAGATCAGGTTTGCTTTAATTCCCGTTGTTTTTGCTTTAAGGTTCAACTTCTAGAAACTAAACCAAAACCAAGATATCTATAGAGTTTTAGTTTTGTTGGCGATGGTATTGTCAGCAATCCGCCATGAAACCCGGCTGATATCTTTCTTCAGATTCATATGCACTTAAAAAATAAAATAAAATAAACAATATCTTTCTCAAGGGCTTTATGCGTCTGCCCGTGGTCTTGTTTATGAAGCATGATATCCTATCCTACATCATGCTCGCGTAAATATACTTGAGGCTGAAAGTTAAAGCAAAACCTTTTGTGGCAAATGAATGAACTTCCAGACTAAAAACTAACCCTTGACGCATTCCCAAGTGATAAAAAGATGTCATCAACGGGCCTTGAGTGCACCAGCTCTTGATGTGGATTGAAACGATAGCTATGAAATACACTTGCAGTAAACGAATTTAAAGGGGTCGTATTTCAGAGATAAGAATTAAAATGCAACCACTGGCTAATGTTAGGGAGAGAAAACAGACGAAAAAAAGAGGATTGATAATGGAGTTTATATATCTTGCAATTTAATTACGTGTGGAAGGTGGTCCTAGAAAAGAAGACGAAGAAGATGACCTCGAGCTCAAGTTTTAATTAATTTGAAGGGAGTACTACTGGGGGATATCCAGTGAATTAATACAGTGTTAACATCCAAGAAAAACCTGGCTGATTTCAGATATCATAGTAGTGTCACTAGCTGCCGAATGTTCTCTTGGTCCATCTGTGTTAATCTTGAAGATTTTGATGATGGTCGACTAAGAAAAATCTTAGATTTAATAGCATAGCTTATTCTCCCATTGTTTTGTGATAATCTCAACTCATCTATGAACATGCTATGTTATAAATTCAAAAGAGTTTTGTTTTTCGCATAAAAAAGAAACCCTAGATCCCACCATGGTTACCCACTCTGCATTGATTACGATGATTTCATGTATCACACAAATATTTCTGTTAGAAAAATTATCGGAACACTAATTGACACCCTTGCTAAAATGCAGACTGATAAATAATTATCCTAATACTTAATTATGAAATGGAATAACTAATATTGGAACATTTGCAAAAAGGGGTTGATAGAAAAACAATGCTTATATCTCTAGTAATAATACTATTATTATAATAAATTTCCAATTAATCAGTATTTATGCATTAAATTTGCTTTCATCACAGGCCATGAACACTTTGGATAATAAATAAAAAGAGCTTGAGATTTTTATTCCTCGCACATTATTCCAGATTTAACCTTTTAATATAATCGTTAAGGAGATTGCATTCTAATGGATGAGCGTGATTTATACATGTTAATTTTTGTTTAAAATGTATGTTTAAAAGAATAAAGATAAGGTGATGTAATTCAAACTCCGGTAGATATTAAATTTGTGAGTTTAATAAGTTAAAATAATTCAATATTTTTAAGTTCAGCTATGCTCTAATTAAGTCCAAGTGTATAGAGAACTGAAGATCTTTTTAGATCTTATATTGGGCCATAAAACTTCACATGTTTTTTCTCGTGACCCTTAGCATAAAATATCAAGGTAAAAAATATTCATCTCTATGCACTCGTATATAAAAGTTTTATAAATGATCTACAACTTATTCCTCATTAATGATATGTAAGAGATATTTATTACTTTTTAATAATGTGTAAAAGATATTTACAACTTATCCCTCATTAATAATATATAAGAGATATTTATCATTTTTTAATAATGTGTAAGAGATATTTATCACTTTTTAACAATGTGTCAGAGATATTTACAACCTATCCCTCATTAATAATATGTAAGAGATATTTATCCTTCTTTAATGTATGTATTAGAAAAAAATTTTCTTGTTAATACTATAAGAGCAAAGTGACACCTCAGCCTTTTCTCCTTAAAAAAAAAGATTCATGAGTTATAAAAACTTTATAAATCTTTTAATGAAAAAAAAATCACAATCTCTAATTTTCAATTTATATTTATTTTCAGCATCTCTTTAAAATATCATTATGAATTTATTTTCAGTTATAAATTTATTTTCAGTATCTTTTTAAAATATCATTATTTAAAAAAAAAACAAAAAGTATTGAGTTAAATCTATCAATAATTTAAAATATAAACCAAAATATAAATCATCACATTATTTTGTGTCATTTTACTTGCATTTATTTGAGCAATTAGATTAATATTTGAAGCGTTAATGAGTTATAGCTTAATTAACATTATTATTATTATTATTATTATAGGATATCAAATTCAAAGCTGTGTTGTATAATTAAAAACCTTGGAACCATGAGGTGTTTTTTTTTTTAATAATGAGGACTGAAATAGCGATTACGGAAAACATAATTTATTACAGTGCATGCTTTTTTTTCCCTCCGTTTCTATATATACACTTAAAAGAAAAAACTCGAGTAAATAAAAAATAAAAAGAAAAACGGCAATTCAATTCTAATCAAATAACCAGTAGCTGTGGAAATCCCAACGACGGGTGAGGAGATAACGGAGACAATGGTGGCACGTTAAATACACCCTTTGAATCGCCACATATATCCCACGCAGCCGTACAACATGACGGCGTCAGCGGAACATCCCTCTCGGGTTCCTCTCTCTTAACCACTCGCATAACCCTCTTAACATCCTCTCTCTCTTCCGCGTCACACTCTCTAAGTCTTTTCCTTTCACCTTCTTCGTTGGCGCGTACATCACACCTCCCAGCTTCTAATGGAAAATTGAGAATCGCTTTCGACCCGCGCAGCTTGAAGGCAGCTCGATCATAGGCTCTGGCAGCTTCGAGAGCTGTATCGAAGGTTCCTAGCCACACACGTGAACCTCTCCGGTTCGGGTCCCGTATCTCTGCTGCGTACTTGCCCCATGGCCTGTGTCGGACTCCTCTGTAATGCTTTTTTTCTTCTACAGCAACACCAGAATTATCATCCACGGGTTGCGGGTTCGTGTTAGAAAACTGAATCCATTCGGATTTTCTGCTGGGCAGCGATATTTTCAATGACGGTTTCCGAGTTGGTTCAACTCGAGGCTTTGATTCTTCATAGAAGAAATTGTTGACTGGATGAGAAATAATTTGTGGTTTCACAAATTCGAACAAGTTACTGCTATTGCTGCTGCTGCTGCTGCTGCTTGGTTGGGAATTGAGGTGGGAGGTTGAATCGAGGGGTTTTGGCGTTAAGAGATCAATGATTTCAGGTTTAGCTTCAAACTCGAAGATATTGGTCTTGTTATCTTGAGCAGGGCTAAAATCGGAAGAGAATACGAAGAAATCAGGGCCAGGAGAATCTAAAAAATAAGGAAATGCAGTGGAAGAGTCAGAAGTCGAAGCCTGTGAGCAGCAGCCTGTAGTCTCATAAGTAGAAATTTCAGTGTTAGTAGAAAATTGACAAAAAGAAGCTGAGGAGGAGGTAGCAATAGGTGAAAGAAGATCGCCAAGCAAGTGGTGCTTAATGAACTCTAAGGCTGTTGATACATCAGTTGACATGTTGATCGAGCACAGCTTCAAGATTTCCAAGAACAATACAAGAGGTAACTCTTAATCTCTCAAGAAATGGGTACTCTCTCTTTTTCTGTAGGGGAGGAAACACAAAGGGAGATGGGGATGGAGTTGAAGGGGTGGTAGAAAGGGTATTTATATCCACATGAAATTGAAAAGGGGACTTTTCCACGGAGCTTCTTTGACCAAGGAAGGAACCCTCCTATTCCCGTTTTGCGGTCTCAATCTAATTCAGAGTCTTGATTCTGAACCGTTGGATTAGCCTTTTTTGTCGTTTACTGCTAGATGATTTGTTGTTATGTTTTTGAGTTTCCCGAGGCATTTTACCTTATCTGTAGCGTGTTTCTTCCTTCCTGGTTGCTTCCAAGAGTGCAGCACGAACGTGCCGGAGAAGTGATGCAAGTGGACGTATGAGTGGGGCGCTTGTTGGTCACTGTGATTAGTGTGATTTTTAAACGTATTTTGTATGAAAATATATTAAAATAATAATTTTTAGATTTTTTAAAATATTAATCCATTAAAATAATTAAAAAACAATAATAATATTAATTTAAAATTTTCTTAAAAAAACTTAAAATTTAAAAAATCACCGTCAAACCACACCAAACTGCTAAACAATGCCTAAAGAATAAGGACATTGCATTATGCGAATAAAAAAGGGTAATAATGAATTGAATATTGTTGAATTATTGATACATTGTATGAGTGGATGAGCTCTGATTTGGTCATATAATTTTTTTATTTAACTTGTTTGCGTCTTGAATATCTTTAGACCAATAATGTCCGCTCTGCGTGGATAACACATAAACAATTGCCTTTCCAACAAAAATACCAATGCTAAAACAATCTTTTCTTTTCTACCCTATAATCCTCTTGTTTGATGGAAAAGGTGTATGTCTACATATTAATCCCTATTTAAACCATTTGAAGTATAGGTCTATTTCATGACCTTGATGATTTTTTTCTTCTAATTTCAGCCCTTAAATCATAGGATATATTGATTGATACTCTTTTGTTATTTTTCATCCACCGTTTCCTTGCATAACTTGAAATTTGCATATATTTTTACTATTATAAAATGGAGGGGATTATGTTATAAATTATTTGGGTATACAAACAAATAAAGAGTTAATTTAGAAACCTGAAAATACTGTCTTTAAGGTATTTATAATTGCATAAGAAAACTCACGAGAAAAGTCCATCCACCGTAGACTCTATAAACACTTAATTTACAACACTATAGAAACTCACATTTATAAATACTTAGAAGGGATTGTTTTTTTTTTTTTCTAATGTAGGATATAAATCATTTTCTATTTATTCACTTACAAACTGCACCAATAAATTATGTTAAAATTAATTATGAAATGATAAAAAAAGCCAGCCTCCATCAATAATATAATAATAAAAGAAAGATAGTTTAAACCCATAATTTACCCTTATGTTATCCTCAGTACGTCAATTTAACTAATATTATTAATTAAATCAATTGGATATTAAGGATATTTGATAATGAGATAGAGGTTGAATTTCAAAGTACTTATTGCTCAGAAATAAATTAAAATAATTTTTTTTATATTAACACATCAAAATAATCCACAAATATATATAAATAATTAAAATAAAAACAAAATTAAAATTTAGCCGAACTTGGTTTAGGCTGCGATCCCAAATGAGAGCATTGTAGTTAAATAAGATAAATGAAGCCCCTTCACGAGATTTTTCGATTTATTAATGAACATATAGGATTGATACTTTCTACCTTATCATTGACTTGGAAAAAGAGAGAGTCTAAATAGAACATTTTCATGTGGAAATTGAAAAATAAGTAACATCTATTTTGACTTCATTAATGTGACTTCATATTAAAACACATTCTTGAATATTTAGGCATAGATTATAGTATTGTATAAGCACAAGCGCGCGCGCGCACGTTGTTGTTGAGTGCATTGCTTATGATGCTTCTACTCGGGCTGTGATGGATGAGATGACTTGACTGAGCAGTCTAATTTTCAGAGCAGTCTACATATATTTGTCTAATGGAGCATGACTCTACCTAAAATATTCCTGTTGAAGATCAAAGTCATCTTAAAAAACAAAAATAAAAAAAAAGAATTGGAGGGCCGTTTAACTGGTGGACGACCTCTCAAAAGAAGTGGCCGATGACAATATATTGCTGAAATTTACCTCCCCGGAATCTGTTGTGCACTCCTTCCCTGAAGGCGTGTTTTGACCGTTAAGTTTCTCTGAGCTAATGGATTTTCTTTGATTGTTCCAAACAGAATTCATGTCTCGGAGCATATTAGAGATGCTGGCAAGATAATACACAGGCGCCTTGGGCATAAAGAATTTTATAGCAACATTCATGCTGTTTTTGCAGAGAGATGAGGTATGCCAATGCCCTCAAGGCACCACCATTTAGCTTTTCTACAAAAAACAATTCCCATGTCATACGTGCATGTACACAATATGATCTTACTTAGAAAAAACAAACAATAATATTCTCAAATTTACAGAGATGGAGATTGTTATGGAGGATGATAAGGGGTCCGAGTATGATTTTCTGAATTTTGTGATGTGTAGAAAAACTGAGGATCTTGAATCAGTGATTTATTTGACGATTTCATGAAGATCTTTAAGAGGGAGTGAGGTGGAGATGGCTGGCTCGAATTGGTCGACTAAGCCCAATAGGCCGGCGTTATGGAGAACGATTTCTTAATGAGCTATTTCTTCTCCTAATTGTAATTACAGAAGAAAGCCCGACCTGCACACAAGTAACCAAGCCCAGTCCAACAACCACCTACACGGCAAACATCATCCACCCGGAGCACCATTTGTTCTCCAAACGGGGCCGTTTCAGGAACTGGTAAAACTCTCTTGCTTTGCTCCCCCCTTTGTTGATGCTCTTGGTAATAGTAATGATTAATGTTATAAAAATATAGGAAGATTATCTTGATTTTTGCATCATTTTAGTGCGATTATGCTTTATTTTTATCTTTTCAAAAATTACTCTGAAAGTTAAAATTCGAGTTCTGATTATAAAAAAAAAAAAACTAAAATATGTCATTTGGTTTTTTTTTTATATATTTTTTTTATGTTTTTCTTTTTCCTTTTCTTTTTTCCCCTTTCTTCTCCTCTTCTTTTCCCCTCTCTCGGAGCATTGAACACAACCCACTTCTTTGATCCTAGTTTCAATCACGATGATGCCTGTGTTCAGTTCATTTGATGCCCTATGTATAGAATCATTTGGACAGAAGTAATTCAAATTGGACTTCTTGATCTTAAATATTAGAGATCTTTTTATTTATAAATTTAGGTTTCGTGATTTGATATAAAAAGACACTCTATATTGGATTTTGATGAAGTTGTTCATGTTTTTTTGTTTTTGTTTTTTTATTGATATGTTTAAGAAGAAGATGAATGTATAAGGGAAAGATGAGGCTCTTGTGATATATTTTGTTGATGTATTTGCAGTATTTGATAAAATTTCTAGAGAAAAATTGTAAATTTGTAATAATATTTCACTTGGATATTAAATCAATTGTAGTAGTATTTTTGTAATATTTTTGATTTTTTTTATTGATTGAATTTATATGCGTTTAAGTCGGTATATAAAATATTATCAATTATACAAATAATTAGATTTAAAGTGTAATTTTTAAAAAGATGAAAATAAAGTATTATTGTTTTCGGAGAGATGGGGTAATTTTTTCTAAGAATATTTAAATAAATACAATATAAATACACATATAGTTTGTGTGAATGGTCTATTGATTTAATTTCATTATAATTTATATTTTTATGACATTATTTAAATCGAAGGTAAAATATTCTAATAGAATGAGATTATTTTACCTTACTTTAATATTCTTGTACTGTTACTAGATGACCTTTTAGATAATTTTAGCAATAATATCATTAAAAACTGAATCAAATGATAACAAATCTTCATATATCTTTTTGATGACTCTTTCATTTCCTTCAACAAAAATCAAAATATTATAGAACACACATAAATCCTTGAATTTTCACTATGTTTTTTTTTTCTAGATAATAAATCTTTTTGACTTAATTTCTTTCTTTTTCTCAAGATTTCATTTTTTTTATACCCTAAGGTTGCTAAAAAAATATCCTCAAAGAATGCCCGGAAATTCTCAAAGCTTTGTTATATTTTAATTTTTTTTAATTTTTTCGAGATGGCTAATTCTTATCGTTTTTTTTACTTAATTTCTTTATTTCCTTTAAGTTTCATCTTCTTTTATGTCTTAAGGCTGGTTGGAAATCTTCATTAATATTTGAAATATATATATATATATAAAATGATGAAGTTTTAAAAATTCAAGTAGCTCAGAAATATAGTTTTTGGATTGGATTATCGATTAATTAATTAATCATAATAATTTCATTTATTTTCCCTAACTAAGAGGGTTGGTAGCCTATACTTGATGTTTGGCAGATCAAGGTATACCAACATAATCTTGTTAAGAGTCTATTGTTTATCAAATTTATAGCCCTTAGGCTCAATATAAGAATATTAAATTTAATATGTTATTAGATTTATATTATTAAATTTATATTATCTTGAGTTTAGTTAACAGCTGAGTTAAATTATAATAAATTTAAGTAATATAAAGCTCATATTACCTTGAATTTTGTTCAGAATTGAATGCAAACATTCTAGATCTGATATATTATCAGGCTAACGTTATCATATAATTTTTTTTTACTTGTATAATTACATCCATGGTTATAGCAATATGTATAGATAAATATTCAGAAAATCATATTAAAAAAGAGTCAATTTCTGTTGTCTGTACGTATTCGTTAACATCTGTTCGCTGTAACAATCATTACTCCTCTCGCTGTAACAATCATCATCATCAAGCTTGCAATATGCCATTGAATCAAAATCGCTATGAGCCACACACACACATTAAATTAATATTTATAGCACATCAATGAAGAAGGATTTGCTTGCAACACGGCTGCATGGCACTATCATCTTTCCATAATGTGAAAGAGAGCTTCCAAGTAGCAAAAATTCAACAATGGTGACATTTGATTCTCGTGTGTGTAAGCAGCCATTTCTTTTGAATTCATAACGGGATTTTATAATGCTATTTTAAGATCAAAATCGTCTGTCAAGTCTCAACTTGACCCTATATTTTATGATTCAAAGACTTTCTTATCGACTGCAAACCTATCACGCCATTATTTTGCGTGGTCAAAGCCTTCACCTTTGTTAATTGAGCCCAGAGTTTCTATATTTAGCACATTCAATGTTCATGCATCAGACTAATCATTGAAGCTAACTAATTGGATAATTTCAAAGTACGTAGCTTGATTATAAGCGTGATTATGTATGTTTGTGTGTGGCAAGATTGTTCTGATGATTTAAAAAAAAGTGTTAGTCGAGATTGGATTTGTGAAGCACGTTTCTGGTGGTTCTTATTAATTTTCTCTCATGATTGAAGAAATTGGGGATATAAGATTATATTTCAAGCAATTGTATTTGTATATTTCAAATACATGAACTGATATGAATATGATGACGTTTAAGACAATACTTAAAAGACAAGAGTGCAGATTCATAGGCTAGTCAAGTCAAATGCAAGGCAAGAAGGATCCAGGCAGCCCCCTAGTTAAAACACGTGGTGAAGTTTCGATGGTTTTTTATGAGGAACTCTGAAAATAATTTCCAAGACAAAAACTGCTTGCATTTACTCTTTTGTCGTTTCACGAGAAATTTAGGGAGTTTACTGGGATTCTTAAAAAAATACTTTAATAAAATAACACTATATAAAAAAAATATTTAAAAAAATAATATAAATAAAAAAAATATTATAGAGACAGGTTAAAATTTTAATGACAACATCACTATTACTGTAAAACAAAATATTAGAAAAGTCGAATTCATCAATACCAAATAAGGTTACAAAAAATGAATGAAATGAATATATTATTCATTCAAAAGTGTAAAAGCTTGCTTATTTTTGAGCTACTCAAATAGTTCATTTCAATTATTATTGGTAATTTTTTTGATATCGTTGAATTTATCTCATTAAAATCTTATTAACAGTACTAGTGATTTTGTTATTGAAATTTTGGTGTGTTTTCAATTTTTTTTGTTTCTTTTTCTTTATTGAATGTTATGTTAGACAAATTTATAACTTGAAAAATTTATAACTCACAAATCATAAATATCATTTATGAATCTTTAAACTTTATTATTTTTTAAAATATGTTTTATAATATGTTATTTTATCAATTTTTTCTCTAGGCTAGAATTAAAAAAAATAATCAAAGTTCAGAGGTGCACGCATGTGTTGTTTGTTGGCACGTAGTGAGGAATCAAATAGGGATTGATTACTAATAGTGGAAAGTCAAATATTCTTCATTAAGAGAGAGAAAAGTTTGACGGAATCGGTCAGCTTCAACGTCCCTGTTTTGCTGATGTTCTTTGGGCAAATTTCTTGAAGGATGCGCCATTTTTTTTTTTATTAAACATCTAATGTGTTAGGTTATTATTATTTTTATTTAGTTCTTATATTAAGTGTTTGTTGATATTTGGAGTTGATAATTTATTTTAATTTATTTTTTATATAATTATTATAATATTAAAAAAATATCATAGAATTAGTGCTCGATTTCACAATAAAAAATTTGATTTTCTTGTTGGGATAAATTTAAAATAAAAGACCGGAATTTAAAAAAGATTCAAAGAAATAACCCTTTTGTTGTTTTAAAATAAAAAGGTGCTTTCAAGTCTTGTCTTTTTTTTTAAGTCATTAAAATTTTTTTATTCAAGTTTTATCCTTCTATATTGTGTTCATCATGATTTATGTTTGATATTTTTTTTTTATGTGCTAATCATTGTATCAAGTAATTGTCATGATATCTTGTCGGTGATTGATTTTTCAAAATAATGTTTGTATTCTTTATTTTTGAAAAAATTAAGAGTAAATGTATTAAAATTGAAGAATAGAAAAACACTAAAGCATGGAGAGAAGAATAACATAATCCAATCACAAAAATCAAGGCAATGAGAGAGAAAATGAGAGAAAAAAAAAAAGAAAGGAAAGAATAATAGGTAGTAAGAGCCACACAAACCTTTTTATGATACACAAACCCCAAGTAAGATGATTTCGTGATGATTTTAACAAAGTCAAACAAGAAATCAATCAGAGCTTAAAGAAAGGCTCATGTGTTGCCTAAAAGATGTAGACAACGTTTGTTTACGTTGCTGCTGCTGCGTTTCGCTTGAAATGCAGCTCCTGCATGTTTGGTTACCAAAAAAACGGGATTTACTGTTCATGGGCCCCGTCTTTTCTTGCGTTTGCAACGCAGCAACGATCGAAGCAGCTTTTGTTGCAACTGTGTTACAACACAGTAAACAATGGCACGCCTTGCAGCAGAGGGATAATCAGCCCTTCCCCTTCCCCTTCCCCTTCCCCTTCTCCAAAGCAGCTTGGGGCTGCTTTTGTTGCAACTGTGTTACAACACAGTAACAATGGCGCGCCTTGCAGCAGAGAAACATCCAGCCCTTCCCCTTCCCCTTCTCCTTCTCCTTCTCCTTCTCCTTCTCCTTCTTCTTTTTCTTCTTCTTCTTCTTCTTCTTCTTCTTCTTCTTCTGCACCATGTCTCAACTGTTCTGCAACGTGAACAGTGGAGCGCAGCTCCCTCACCACAGCCCAGGCCCGCCGCCCCTTCCCCTTCCCCTTCCCCTTCCCCTTCTTCTTCTTGTTCTGCACTTCTCCATGTCTCCACTGTTCAGCTACGTGAACAGTGGAGATCAGCTCCATTGTTAATGGGCCGAACCCGAACCTAAATGCATCGAACCGGTCCGACCCAAACCTAAATGCATTGAACCGGATGTGACCCAGTAAAATAAAAAAAATCTAAATTTTTTTCTCAATATTGTGTTTTATTTGAAAAACTAATGTTTCACATGATTCAATGGCACTACATGCCTACAAGTCAAACACAATTCCCTTTTCTTTTAGATTAGTCCCTTGATTTTTAAAAGCTTTTCAATTTAGTCCTAGAAATTTTTAATTGATTTTTGTTATTTTTTCCTTTAATATTGAGCCGATTGAGAATTGTACTTTATTTTTTTACTTTATTTTATGATCATTTATTTTTTTTAACGTATAATTAAATAAAAAATGGTTTCAGAAAAAAAAATACAAGACTTTATGGAGTCCATGACTCGGTTTGCGAGTTTGGTAGGGCAACCCGGGTTGCCACGGTTCATGGGTTTCACAGGGTAACCTTTTTTTATTTTGTGTGTTTGATGGGTTGACTCGGGTGACTCGATTCACGGGTTTGGTATATTCACCCACCTAATGCAATGTGTCTTTCTTCTTGTTTGGTTTTTTAAGGCTAATTAGGCCTAACAGGAGAGAAAATAAGAAATGAGAAAAGAAAAAGATATATTTTCCTATCGGGTTATTTTTATTGTGGTTGTGTAATCGTGTCTATGACTCAAGTTGTGAATCTCACTAGTTAACCCAGGTTGTTCGAGGTCAATACAATATGACTTTTTTTTAAAAAAAATTGTCTCCAAATCTTTTATAACTCTTTAATTTAGTCCAATATTTCATCCAACTCAAGGCAAATTAAGACCCATGTAAGGCTCATCTGGGAAGAAAATAAGGAAGGAAAAGGAAAGAGATAGATTACCCAAATAGGTTAGCTCACTGTAGTCGTTTTCATTACTAGAGTCGTAAACTTCACAGGTTAGCCCGTATCAATACAATATGTCATATTCCTTTTATTTTACTTCCTAAAATTTCCTCCCGATTTAATCCTTGGATGATCCATTGTTTTACATTCAAATTTGATTAAAAAACAGCGACATAAAAAAGTTTTTTATGCCAAATCATCATTTCAATGGGACAACCAATTTGTCTCTTGGCTTGTTAAGATCAAACGAGACACACAATAATTTTTTTTAATTTATTAATATATATGATAGATAATTAATTTTATCTAAAACACAGGTAAAGCTTTCAATTCACATTTTATTTTTTTCAAAATTAACAACACACATTTATATGTTTACATAGCGTAGTAAATAACAATGATCAAAACAATATTTTTTCTGACTTTTTTTTAAAGTCAATGAGTTGAAAGCCAGTTTTTTTCAGATCAGGTCTGAGTTTATCGGGTCAGTAGCTCAAGGTGGGTTTTTGACTTGGTCAGCTATGTTTTTTTTCTATTTTTTTCCAACATGTACTAGTTTAGGTCTCGTTTTAAAAGTATTTCAAGTTGACCAATCAAGCCATTCTACATTTTACAATTACGCCAATATTCATCCACGGGTAAAGAAAAGAGTTTTTTTAAAAAAAAAATCTTCAACACACAAATTTCTGAGGCTGGAAGTTCTAAGCTGTGCAAGCTGCCTTGAAAAAACTGTTGAATCGGGATTTTCGCTTGAATGAATAAAAAGACAAGTTGAATTAGCACACTAACATGAATTAGAGCTCCTAATGTGTTGACATCGGCTATTAATCGTAACTAATAAAGTGTCATTATGAGCTGGGGAACAAATTAGTATCCTTGCCTAGCCGACGAGGCCCAACTAGCCAATGTTTATCTTTGTAGCCCCAGCAAAATATTAAACTAAGGCCGCCGATCTTCGAATAATGAAAGATTGGCCACAAGTGGCAATATAAAAACAACACAAGCTAGTATATATATATATATAAAAACATTAACAAAGTCGAAAAGTACCATATCAAGAGGGCGAATCCTAATTAGATTTCAAAGCTAATCCTCCTTAATTAATATTAAAATGGTTAAAAAAAGGGGGCCACCCATATGAAGATAAGCACCTTCCTTGAAGGTGAGATAAAGAAGAGATGGAGGAAGTGCAATCCGATTATAATGTGCGTCACGTTCATGGATTGATTATCTTAATGGAACTTTGACTTTGTGGGAGACTTATCCTCATGCATTGAAAATCCAGCAAAGTGTCCAGGGCGGATGTATCTTTATTGCAAGCAGCAAGGTTTCTGTCTTTCATGCTTTTTTGGCCTCCCTGGTCGCCGATTAGTCGACCTGCCCCTCTGTTTCTATCATTTAAAAAAAAAAAAATATTTCTCTTCTTTCTTTTCTTTTCTTGAAGGAGTTGATTTCTCCTCTTTTACTAACACCTCCTGTTCTTTCTTTCTTTTTTTCTTCTCAGGTTAATTGATTCACTATTATGACAAAAATACATCCTGCTGTAAAGTCAACTAAAAAAGAAGACATGATAAAACTTAAATAATTGAAAACATGGAATACAACAAAAACAAAATAAATGAAACCTTGAAAAAACTATAGTTATTAAATTGGGCCGACCTAACATATCGCTTCAGTAATTCACTAGCCAAGTTTATTTTTTTTTTTTTAGTTTAACGTGGGTGTCCGGGCTAGCTTGCGCGCACCTCGACTAATCCCACGGGCCCTGAAGTTAACGATCATGTAAGTCTCCAGTGGCCATCATATGAACAACCACAGGGCTCGAATCTGAGACCACAGAGGGAGCAAACCTCTTGGTCCCAAATTTTTACCACTGGACCACCACCTAGATGGTTAGCCAGGTTTATTTTTAATTGGTTTGGAGTTTGCTGAATAAAACTTGGTTTAATCTAATCAAATATAATTAACCTGATTGACTTGATCAAATCCTGTTGAGACTTAACTAGGTCAACTCTTAGGATTTTTTTTTTATTTTTGTTCTAAATAATGTTGTTTAAAGTTGACACAATCAATCTATGACCCGAGCATTAAATCAGGTCAAATCCCTAACTAGATGTGATAACTATAAAGAAAAAAACAATGGAAAACTTATATATTGTTGTTGCACAAACATATTTATGCTGCGAACAAGAATTTTTCTTGTCTTTTTTAAGGTTTTCAAAAATTAATCCCTTTTTTTTTAATTTTAAGGGTTGTTTTTGTAATAAAAGGCGATGAAACGTGGATATAATACATGAATATATAAGATTTTAAGTAATTGATTTTTGTGGGGTTTGGATATTAATTAGGGAGGCATGCCCATCCATCCTCGTTCCCAAATCTCACCTTGTACATTGATTCCTAAATTTATACAAGGAAAAAATGTTCTGCATTCGAAGCAGGTTATGTTGGAACACCAAAGAATGAGAATTTTGTTAATTGCCTTTATCAATTTATTGTTTGCATGATTAACGTGCATCAACCTAGCTAATGAATAAAACCCAAAAAAAAAAAAAAAAATTAACCAATGAGCTAAAGCATATAAATAAGGCTCTCTGTTGGTGTGAAATAATTACATAAAAAGACGAGGAAAAACTCATCCATATAAAAGAAATTAAGAGAAAATCAATAAAATGAGGATTGGCTCCGACAATCCAAACTAGGGTTTAATTTGTTGAGAGAGAACGAGAGAGGAGAGGAGAAGACCGAAGGCTCTTGGATTTTACTTGTTAAAAACATAGCAGTAATGCTACTTTTACTAAACATCGTAAGGATCTAGAGCTTGGATGAATGAATCTAGCTAGTTGCATGGTTCCATAAGTTCCACACGATGGAGGTTTTAGAAAAACTTCTTTAATTTGATTATATTAATTAGTGTTGTTCTAAAATATTAATAGTACTGAAGCCTTTCAATTTTCCTCTATAAATCTAGATGATTTACTTTCTTTAAGAACGATGACCATCCTTCCTCTCCAAGTGGGCATGGGGCACGAGCGAGTATTTTAAATGGTTGTATTCTAATTTACATATATCATGTTCACACACTAGTTATTTTAAATGATTTTATACTGTGGTTTTCTATATCATTTAACAAAAGAAATTAATAGTTCTTAATTTGGGTGAAGTCTTAATATATAGTTTTTTCTAACATTTTTTTGCATCGAATATCTCATTGGAATAATGTTCTATTTATTTATTTATTTGATATGGTTTTAAATTCACATTCAACTATATATTCTATTTATTTTTTTCAAGTTTTTCTTAGACTTTATTTTAATTTATTTAAGACTTTATGTAAGGTTGGAATTGTTTTTCCTATATCTTTTACAAGTTTATATGTTTGCTTAATATATATGTAGCTTCTTATAATAATCACAAGATTATCATATATTTTTTATATGTTTGCATGATTATAAACTAAATAAATATACTTATTTATTTAATCATCTAATTATTTTGTTAGAATGATTATCAATTTTGTTTTGTTACCATATTTTGTTTAAGAGTAAACTTAAATAAGAAGAGTTATTAGAATATTAAGAGACTCGTTGAAGAAAGTCTTTAAGCATTTAAGTGAAGAGTAATAAAATCTTAAGAATAAAGAATTAACTCTTGATAATAATAAAAATTTTAAATTAAGTATTTTTAAGTACTCTAAAATAGTTTTATTTAAGTATAATTTCAATATTTGTTTACTCTAAAATAGTTTTATTTAAGTAAAAACATTATTTTTAGATTAAAAAAAGGGTTAAAAAAACAATTTCAATTACATTAGTTAATAAACACTCACTCTGTCTCCTATTTTGTAAAAGAGGATAGATTGTTCTTAAAATAAACTAAAAGGGCCAAAAAAAGAAAGGCAGTGACAAAAGAAACACGTAAAAAACTCGGCGATTACAAGGCGGGCAAATGGACAAGGAAAGAGACAAGCAACAATTTGCTGCTCTAAGACTGAATGACATCATCCCTCTCCTGTAAAAGACCCCAACAAATCTCGCGAAGTTTAAACACGTGACGAAAACGAAACCCAGCCCACCACTTATTAAATTAATAATTTCCTCAACTTTCCTAAATGGTAAATACACGCATCGTTCTCCCTATATATGCCCCCAGAATTCCTCCCCAGAAAAGACTTCAACAAAATCACTACATCATCATCAGATCAAAATCTCTCCCTCTGCCTACACAAGTACGAGTAAAAATGTACGGAGAGAACTTTCTTGATCAGTCCGATTATGCCTTTCTTGAATCTGTTCGCATGCATTTGCTAGGCGAACCTACTTCTCCTACCACTGCCAGCAGCTGCTTTAATCCAGCAAGTACTAACAGTGCAATGTCAGCAGCAGCAGCAACCACCCCTGCTACTTGTACTCCAGTCCCTGTTTATTGCAGGAGCACAAGCTTCAGCAGCTTGTACCCTTGCTTGACAGAAAACTGGGGAGACTTGCCACTCAAAGTCGATGATTCTGAGGATATGTTCCTTTACGGTGTCCTCAGCGACGCCGTCACCGTTGGGTGGGTCCCATCACTCAAAACCGATCAATTCATTGAGCCCAATCTTCCAGCGGTGAAGTTAGAACCCTCTGAGAACTTGACGATATCCCCTCCGCGCACGGAGGCTCCGATAGCTGAGCCGGCGGTGGTTCCGTCCAAGGGGAAGCATTACCGGGGTGTGAGGCAGCGGCCGTGGGGGAAGTTCGCGGCGGAGATTAGGGACCCGGCGAAGAATGGGGCCCGGGTTTGGTTGGGGACATTCGAGACGGCGGAGGATGCAGCGTTGGCTTACGACCGTGCTGCCTATAGAATGCGTGGGTCGAGGGCGTTGTTGAATTTTCCGTTGAGGGTGAATTCCGGCGAGCCTGCCCCGGTTAGAGTGACTTCGAAGAGGTCATCGCCGGAGCGGTCATCGTCGGTGGAGAGTGCGTCCCTGAAGAGGAAGAAGGTTGGTGGCACGGCGGGCACTGCTACAGTGGTGCCTCAAGCTGGGTTGGAAATGAGGAATGGGGTTGGGTGTCAAGTGGGTACACATGGCGAACAATTATTGGTTATCTAGATAATGTAGGAAAGTGAAAAACTCATAACAATGTGGGAATTCCCATAATTTTGAAATTGTGAGGGAAGGGGACCAAAAGAAAAAAAGCAATCCCCATTGGGATAAAAGGGATGTTTGATTTGTGAATAGATTTTTGCTATTTAATTTATTTAGACGAAATCTTTCTTGGAACGAAAAGAGAAAACATATCATTTTTAATATTTTTGGTCCACATTTTATTTCTTAATTTCATTTGCTTAATTGTGTATTGTTATAATTGAGTTAGAAACTTCAAAATGATGAATGCATAAAATTAATCAATTAATTTTCACATCAGAGACATGGAGATTATTTTTAAGGAGATTACAATAAATTAGGTTATGCAAATACTCGTACGATTTTAGCTAAAAAATTAGGTTTTGTAAAATTAATTTTTTAAATTTGTTTAGAAGTATAATTTGCTGTTGTTTTTTTTTTTTAAAAAAATGATAAAATAATATAGGTAACTATAAACAGAAGCGTAATTAAAAAAAAAACACAAGAAAACATCCCATATATAAAGAATAAATGAATCAATTATTCATGTTAAAATATATAATTAAACAAATGTCATAATTAGCTAAATTCTATAAGTTATTAGTCCTGACAAAATAAATACTACATCATTAAATAATTAAAGCCAATGTCATGTCATTAAAAAAACACACACTCTCTTTCAAAATACCTTTTCTCTATCCTTTTCAAGAAACTCTTAAAAGATTAAAATCCCTAACAAAAAAATCAAAGTATACAAATGCTTGAACTATAATTCTCCATCTACCCTTGCAAATCCAACTCCTAATTCACACCCTTGTTAATCAACAAGAAAACCCATCAAAAGTTTATAGTTTTGATTTCAATTCTTATTTTTTTTTTGTACATCATAAATAAAATAAGTAATATAATTATTAAAAATTATATTTACATTAGAAGTATATTTACATTAGAAGTTTATATTAGAATAAAAGTACAATCTTTTTATTTTATT